>NC_022023.1:21706245-21723414 GCF_000317375.1 Microtus ochrogaster
TGTGAGCACATATAAAACTATATGTGTATTATGTGTGTGTGTGTGTGTGTGTGTGTGTGTGAGAGAGAGAGAGAGAGAGAGAGAGAGAGAGAGAGAGAGAGAGAGTTGTATTGTGATTGATCTAGGGGCATTTGTGTGATGTGGAGCAATCTGTTGGTTTCTGGTGAGATCAGTGATGAATACACAACTAAAGAAAGTGATTCCCTTTGCCAAAGTCTAACTACAGCTAGTAGGTCAAAGGTAAACACTAGGGCCCACCATTCCCTCCCACTTCCGTGACTGCTGTTGATAGAGCTGGTCCTAGTTTGTTTTTCATTGTACTGAGTTGTACACTCTGAAAGTTTGGGGATATCACACTCCATGAAAGAAAATACCCAGGGCACCTTGATTGGCAGTTATAACTCCCATCACTGGTGACCATTTACCTGCATATCCATTTCTTGTTGAAAACTGTCAATTCTTTTATCAAGGACATTACTTTTATTTCAGTCATCTTTGATAGTTTGTGTCTTTCATGGAACTGGCCCTTCCCTCCTTTCTTCCTATATTTCCCTTTTTTTCTGAGATAGTGTCTGACTGTATAGCTTAGGCTATCTTCTAACTCACCTGGAATTTATATATTTTCTATGGAATAAAATATGTTGCAATAGCTATTTAAAGCATTGCCTTATGAAAATTTAAGTATCTTTGCATCTCCAATGTTTTAAGTATTATTATATTAGTTAGTGACTTTTCGTAATCTTTTTTTCTTGTATTCTAAACTCTGGCTAGAAATTTGTTGTTTTATTTAATTCAACCAATTTTAACTTTTGTTTTAATTTTTGATTCTTTTTACAGTTTTATTAAGGAAAAAATAACATATCGTTACTTGATAATCATGTCTCTTTTTCTATTATAGGCATTTAATGACATAAATTTTCCTTTAAGCTTGCCTTAGTTACCACTCACAAACCTTGATGTACTGTGTTTTCATTTTTATTTGATGAATAACCTTTTTCTGAAATTATTGTAATTTTATTTGTGATTTGTGATTCTCTGACTAATGGATTGCTTTCCAACTATGTGGAACACATCTGGATCCTTTTGTGGTCTTAGTTTCTCATGTCAACCCACTGAACGCACAGAGAACACTTGGACTCTAGTTCATTGCTAGATGGTGCTTTGGTCTCTGGCTGAGAATGCAACCTCTCTGTGCAGTTGTATAGTGTGCGTGCTCTTGTAGTAATCTTTATTCTGTGATTCGCGAGTGGGGTATTCTATGAATGGTAAGTAGGTCATGTTGAGGATAATGTTTCTCAGTTCCTTTACACTGTGACGTTTCTCCTGCTGCTCTGTCAATTACTGAAACAACCCTGATTATGTCTCAGATTATAATTGCCAATTTTTCTACTTCTCTTTGTGTTCCATCTATTTATTCTTTGGCTATTTGGAAGTTTTTATTAAGGGAACAAGAAATTATCATCATGATGTCTACTAGGTATAGACTGACTGGTTTACCTTTTTTAAAGATAAATCATATTTACACACATTTATCTGATTTAAAGTGACACAGGCTATTGAATTCAATGTGGAAGCAATGAGTCAACCTACCTTATCATCTTGTCAGATATTGGACTTTATATTTTGAACAGAATATTAGAATCTAAACTCTCCTCTCTAACCTGCCATCTTCTATCATCTGGTATTAATATAGCTTCCTCAGTTCTCTTTTGATTAGCATTTGCATGACATGTCTTTTCATCATAGGTTTTTAACCTACCTATTCCTTTATGATGAAGGTGGGTCTTGTATCAAGATAAAAGGTTTTGCTTTTCAATTAAGGTGCTTGGGCCCTTTACCTTTGGTGGGGATGCTGACATGGTTTGTTTCTCTCTTGCTATCTGCTCTAGATTTTTCCTTTGTGTTCTTTGCTTCTGTCTTCTGCAGCTCACTCTAGAATTGGGTATTCTGTTGCTTTTCCCTTTGCCTTTGCTATTGGCTTAGATGTACAATTTCACAAATATCTTCAATATTGTTCTATCATTTTAAGTAAGTGAAAATACTCCCCTACTGCCTTTAAACAGTACATGATCTTTTAGAGTAATTTGAAGCAAACAGAAAGAAAAAATCTTATCTCACTGTTTCACGGACAGAGTCTAATTTACAATGGTCCGACTTAAAGTTTTTCAACTTTACAACGCTATGAAGGCAGTACTCATTCAATAGAAAGAATGCTTTAAAACCTGACCTCTCTGGACAAAAACACCTGTTAAGAAACTCTCCCCTGATGTCAGACACTGGCAGTGGGATTACCACACTCTCAGCCACACAGTTAGCAGAGAAAGGAAGATTGCACTTCAGTATTCTGTGTGTGTCAAATTCACGCTGGATTACAGGGAATTTATTATCTGTAAACCTTAACCCTTAGTAAATTCAGGTGTACATGTGCCCCCTGTGGATTTCTCTTTAGGCTCTTCTAAGTTTTTCCTTCCTGATCTTTTTATTCCTGGATTCAGAAGTACTTCTAAACTCCCTGTAGCTTCACAAACAAAAAAGAAAAACTTCAATTATTCATAAAAATATTTATTTCAACGTTCTGTTAGAAGATAGTATCACTAAATGTATGAGTCTGGGCTGTCAGGTTTCCTTCATTCTCTTCCTTGTCATCTAGCCAATGTCTACTAAAAATTGCTTCCTGGTATGGAGAAATGGGCTCAGGTAGGTTGATTTACTGGATTCACATAGCAGCTCATACCATCTGTAACTCTTTTCCCAGGGGAATCTAATGCTCCTTTCTGGCTTCCACACTCACTAGGCATGCATGTGGCACAGAAGCATGCATATAGACAAAATACCCATAAATGTAATTTTAAGAATTAAAATAGCTTCTAATTTCCAATTTCCCATTCAATATACAAATAACAAGCATATAATTGCTTTTCTATATATGCGAAAAGCAAATGTTGGCCCGCATCAAAAGAGATGATTTTTCTTTGACCAGTCTTAGTGAACCCATCTTACAAGGTGACACATCATTGCAAGACCTGGAGAAGTGGGCAGAAAAAAAGGATACAGATAAGCCCAGTCTATCCTTTGTAAACATCCCCATAGGCACAGGTAGGTAGAAAAGCTTCAATGGTGAGTTGAAACATTGATGGAGACTTAAAGTGAACTAAACAAGAAACTCCTGGAGTGCAGCCAAGACTAATGAAAGGACTGAGCTGTTTTTAATGTCCACAGTGAATTTAAGGGATTTTATTTATATTGAAGATATAATTATAATTGCTGTGGCTATATTTCCTGAATTTAAGTGGGTAGGCTCTATCTGTCTCTCCAAGTGTCACTTACTCATATTGTTGTCTACACAACAAATAGGAATATATAACTTAGCTAATTTGTCAAAGTATTGCTTGGAGTGTGTGTTACATAAAATCAGGATAATGTTGTATGCATTGTAACATATATTCTTTGTATGGAATAAAGAATTATGGAGGCTGATGGATCTGAGGTCTGTAGTTGGCAAGTTTGATGCTGAGGAGAATTGTTTATATGATGTACTAAATGCCTATAACTCGACTACCAGAGAACTATTGACATCGGTTTTAGTTTGAATTCAGACCTGAGACCAAAAAGGAGACAGTTTTGTCATTTGTCATTGAAATCAGAGAAATATCAAGTGTCTTAGCTCAAATCAGTCATGGAGGTACATTTCTGACTTGCTCAGTCTTTTTGTGGGGTACAGGCAATGGATGAATTTGAGGAGGCCAAGTCACAAGGAGCAGGAGATTCTGCTTTACAAAGTCTAGCGTCAGTGGAATTTGACTCAGAAATTCCTTCTCAGATGGACCCAGAATAAAATTTCATCAACTATCTTGGAATTCCACGGTCTCTTTGTGTTGACACAATTCATGATTACAGTTAATATGTTTATAATATTTTTTAATTTTCAGATTATTTTGATGATTCTTTTAAACTATCATATATATTTTGTTAAATTCTTGTTTAATAAAATAAGTATTTTAGTAAATATTTAATAAAATAAAATTCTGCCTGAGAACTTTAACACCTAAAGTCATTCTGGAGAACAGTAGTCTGTTCCCTTTTCTGTAATTTTTTTTTGAAGTTTGCTGCTGCACATGGTGGTTTGTTTCATTGTCTACTTGGAAATTGCAAGTTATTATTGACTTCATATTTCATGGGTTCAACTTAGAAGATTTTTATGGCCACAACTTTGCTCCTTGCTTTCTAGGGAAGTGGATTTTTCCTGCTAGGTGGCATGTCGCTATTTCATAAGTGTTGCATCAATTTCTTGGCCTTGGATTCTGGGAAAATTAGGGTTAACAAGTGCACTGCCCAGGAATGTCTCATATGAACAAACTTATGCTTAGCCATTCTGTGAGAAAACAGGCTTGTTTTTTTCTTTTTTCTTTTTTGACAGGGTTTCTCTGTAGCTTTGGAGCCTGGAGCCTCTCCTGGAACTAGCTCTTGTAGACCAGGCTGGCCTTGAACTCATAGAGATTCACCTGCCTCTGCCTCCTGAGTGCTGGGATTAAAGTCATGCACCCCCACTGCCCGGTTTCCGCCTTGTTCTTAATATATTGTGAAATCACAGATTAAAAAAAAAATCCCCCGCCCCACTTTTCAGTGAAGTTTGATACTATTTACTCTACTGTTCCATTACTAAGTGTCTGACTGGAAAAATTCTCTTTATGCCATTGCTCTGGCTTGCTTCTAACACCAGGATAAAGCACAGACCAGGGGATGTTGGGGAGGGAACAGATTTTTCACTTTACACTTAATAGTTCATCATGAAAGGAAGTCAGAATAGGAACTTAGAGTCTACAGATGAAGCAGAGAACATGGAAAAACTGATTCCTGGCTTGCCCCCCATGATTTTCTCAGCTTGTTTTTTTATACAATTTAGGACCTCCTTCCCAGTAGTGGCAATCCTCACAGACGATAGGCCCAACTAATGGAAGCATTTTCTCAACTGAGGTCCCCTCTTCCAAGATGACCCTAGCATATGTCAAGTTGACCGAAAACTACCTATCAATGAATACATCTAGTATTTCAGATGGTACGGCCATATTTTGTCTAATCAAAGAGGCTTATTTTTCAATGCCTTCTTCAAACTGATTAGAGATGACAACTGCAATAGTACCTTCTAGAGGACTGGTAATTAGATTTTCAAACACCAGTTCTGCACTTGAACATATTTTGCACTTCGGGAGGAGAACTTTTAAGTTTATAGGAGATGTAAGGACTCTCTTGGCTGTTTCAGGTAGGTTCACCTCTATTTTTATTTCATCATTTTTGTACTGTCATATACATATTTATAATAATGTTTTGATTTTTGTATATGTTGATTAATTAATAATTCCATTAGTATACCTATAGCTGTAAACTTTGAGCATTTCTTTATTATATGCTAAAAATAATCTCTTTTGATTATTTTAGACTATTTAGGTGCTTTTCTACTGCGAAGTTACTCTTAAAAGATATTTGGATGTGGGCAGTAGGAACATTCAAAATATTTTTGTCTAGTTCAAGTATTAAGGAATCTATTATAGCAAGATATATTGCTTAACATTTACTGAATGATCATTAAGTATCTATAGGCTGGACTGTGCTATCCTTATTTATTTGGCAGCTGAGAGAAATATTGGCTGAGCTTCAAGTGCATCTTAGACATTCTGCTTCTACTGAATACTCGGAATTGTAAGAACCTTATCTGCTGTGTGATACCAAAACAGTCTTTGCTAGTCTCCATGATGGAGAAATGTGTAAACAAACCATTAAAGCGCATGATTTAACAGGAGTTTGGTGTCATACTAAAGCAAGTGAGAAGTGCAGAGGGAGTAGGCCATGACAGAACAATTGGAGAGCATGCATAACAAAGAATGCATTCACTTTCAGGTGTCAACTTTTTCTAGATTTATAATTAAAGGTGATGTTAGGAAAATGGAATAGAAAGTACATCAGATTTACCTCTCTGTAATTAACAATACACCTCAGCAGACAACTTAAGGGGAAAAGTATATATTTTGGCTCAATGCTTCAGAGAGGTTAATCTATGATCACTTGACTCTTTGTATCACGCTGAGAGAAAAGATACACACACGCACACACACACACACACACACGCACACACACAGAAGCCTCAAAGGCCCATTCTTATTAACCATGCAGATTATATAAAATCTTCAGAACCTCCCTTGAGAGTGTTGGCAGCTGGGAATAAATCTTTAACATACGGCCTTCGGTAGAAGGAAACTTGACAGAAGACATGCTGGTAGAAAGAACTTCTTATCGAAAGGATGAGTGTTGAGGTTCTGGCTTCCCATGGTTCATACAGATTATGGGTGGAGATACTGGGAAAGAGAGTGATGCTAGCAACCTGAGTTGAGATTGAGATCCATCTAAAATATTGAAGGCAATGTCCAGCATATAGTTGAATGAGGTTTGAGTTTCCCAGGTTAAATAAAGGCATTTGAGTGTGAATACATATTGAGAATTTTTTAAATTTGGTATCTTTTTATTTCATAGAAGTTAATGCAGACACAGTAGTCAGTGCTAGAAAACTTCTAGGCTGATCATTGTTTTAATCATTCTATTTTTGTGGCATGAGCAATGGATCTAGAATACCAAGGATGAATTCAAATAAATCATTTTCTTCAGAGTTATCGTAAGGAAATAGAGTTCTTAAAAAAGGTAGGTTTATTGTTGTTTGTAGGCAGACTGCTCATTTGTTTTCTGGCTGCCTAGATCCGAATAATCACACAGAAACTATATTAGTTACAACAATGTTAGGTCTATTAGCTCAGTCTTCTTAGTAACTAACTCTTACATATTACATTAATTTCTATTAGCCTGTGTATCACCAGGAGGTTGTGGCTTACCGGATAAGGTTCAGTTCTGGGATCTTTCTTTTTTGGTGGCTACAAGGTGTCTCCTTGACTCTGCCTTCTCTCTCTCTCTCTCTCTCTCTCTCTCTCTCTCTCTCTCTCTCTCCTGCCATGGCTATATTCTGCTCTGCTATAGGCTGAAGAAGCTTCTTTGTTAACCAGTGGTAATAATACATATTCATAGTATACAAAGGGGGACTCTGACATCAGTTGTTGCTGTTGCTGAAATAGGTTAACTACTCTCCGTGGTCTTTGATATAATTCATCTCTCTTGTTCAGAAAATAAAACTATTTGAAAATTTATCTCAAACATTCACCTGCCAATCCACTCATATTTGAGGATAGTGGATTATTTGAAACCCAGGCATTTTCTTCCAGCTTGAAATTTTCAGTGAAATCCACATTATTACTTGAGGACTTTATTTTTATTTTTAATTATGTGCTTGCTTGGGTGAGGTGGGGAGTCTGGGCATTTCAGTGCAGTACCTGCAGAAACCAGAAGAGAACACGGGATCCTTTGGAACTAGAGTTACAGTTCTGAACCACCTGATATGTGCTCTGGGAACAACACTTCAGGGGCAGTATGCGAGCTTAACCACTGAGCCATCTCTCCACACCGTACAATCTCTCGGGAAGATAGGGGCCACTCTGCGCTATAGTTGCTTTATTAGACTCTATTAGGATTCCTTACATTTGCCAGAGTGTCATGAAGGTGTTTTCTGTGTCTTTCAGTTCTGTAAAGTGTGAAGGGAAACCGTTCAAAGAAACAAGAGAGCGGATCCTTGGTCCCTTCCCTTGTAGTCCAGTGTTCATCAATCAAGGGACCAAATAGGAGCTGGCAATTCACCAGTGAAAAGTCCCTTGATGATTTACTGAAATCTCTTTATCCTCTGTGTTTTCCTTTGCCATCCCATTTCCTTGCAAAGTCATAGAAAAAAAATGCGACTTCCTCTCCATGTTAGCTCTCTTTTAATTTCCCTGTTGTCATATTAGGGTTGCCTTAGCAGAGATGCTCCTGGTATTTGCATTATTAATTTACTCACTAAACAAACATCTATTGGGGACCTACTAAGGGCCAACAAGCTGTATTCATGCTGAGGATTTAATTCTAATGATTTTCTAACCCTACCCCGTGCAACTTAGTCCTCCTAAAGCATCTGGAGTAAGAGTTCATTCTATAATTGGCACAGCTGGATGATCAGAAGTCAGGCAAAGGAATGAAAGCTGCATGGACCATCTGGCTCAAAGACTGCAGGGGAATTTTAGAGAAATCAAACATAATCGCAGATTATGTTTGGGATAGGATTAGGCAGAGAACATTAATTTTAGGTTATAATATACCTTACAGGCATGTGTAGCACAACTTTATTAAAGTAATTATTACATAATAATAGACAAAACTAATTTTTTTGTAAGATTACAATAGGGAAAAAACACTACCGTAAGCTAATATGGTCATTTCCTGTCATAAAGAGGTTGAATTTTCATGTAATGCAGATTCTGTCAAATACAGGGCTTAATTAACTATACGATGGTTCTCTACAACTGGTGTGTCTCAGAGCATTGTGAAAAACGGCTGAGGTTTAATGAATGTGAACAACATTATAAAGAGTATATTCTTCCCCCATGTTCTACACTTGCTCTGTTGAAATTCAGGGAGATTTTTTAACCTGGGTTCCTATAGACAATACTTTGGATTCTGAAATTTGAGAAAGTAAAAAGCAACTTTTTATTGAATGAACATCTTGTATCATCAGAGGCACACTAATGTGTACTTTAGTGTATTGATGTGCATATGAATGATAGCAAATATTAACTATTTCTCCGTGGACACTAGCATTCATTTTTTCCGTATTTTTGTAAAAGGGAATGGACTTAGTTGGAAATAAATTAAAATAGTCAAGCCTGTTAGCAGCCAACAAACAACTTGATAGGTGAACTAGGGTTTTCAGGACACACAAACCACAATGTGCAAACAATCATCTCTGGGACAAAGGGGAGAGATAGACAGGTCCTTGGGGACCACGCTTCATATTTAGAGATGAAGGCTCTGGGGATGCTTGCAGGTGTGATCTTTATTAATCCCTATATTTTATTTTACCCCTGAATTTATAAATTGGACCCTAAAATCAAGTGGGATGAAACTGTATCCCCACCTGCTCTCTTAGAAACAATCACATATCCGGATGCTGTCAAAGTTCACCTGACCAAGATGAAGCCATCTCGGATCCCATAGCTGTTTTTGAAAGATGTTGAATCATATTTTCCATTTGAGTAGAAAGAATTTGCAAAAGCAACTTAAGAAAGCTCCCAAGAGCTTTGTATCACCTGTCTAGAATAAATCACTGGTGAGTGTGTTCAACTCTAATGTTCTTCCTTTCCTACTTATAACCCTATTGTGGTGTTCATGTAGTCTGGGTTCACACTCAGGCACAGCCAGGAAGGAGACCAGAGAAAGGGCAGCATCCTGTTTGCGGTGATGCTTACCAAGTGACACATGCAGCTGAGGCTAGAGCAGTGCACCCGTTCATATCTGCAGTATGCAATGTGTGAGGTGTTTGAGAAGAGTTCAGGGGTCTTAATTTTCAGTCTAACATCTGGTTAAGCCTAGAGAAGGAAAAGGTGAGAATATCCTTAGCACTGATTCTTAACACACAACACCTAATTTTATAGTGATAAATTTTATTTTGTTATCTGAATTATATTGTTACTAATTACAAATATATGTGTGACTATATACACACATATGTTATGAATATATGTATATTATATATGATTATAGCTACATGTAAATAAAGTTTTACTCTATCATTATAAATTAGTATTACTTAATAGTATATCTGTCTGTGTGGTGTTTGAATGGGAAGAGCCTCCATAGGCTCATATATTTCAATGCTTGGTCCAAAGTTGGTGGAACCTTTTGGGAAGGGTTAGAAAGTGTTGTAGTGGCATATTATTTGTATTTTAATAAATAAATCTTGCCTGAAGACCACAGGCACACCGGAAGCCGCTAGAGTTCAGGAAATGATGACACACACACACATTTAATCCCAGGCTTTGGAAGACAGAGGCAGATGGATCTCTGTAAGTTCAAAGCCACCCTTGGTGTACACAAAATCAATGCAGAAACAAATCCCGGTGGTGATGGCCCAAACTTTTGATCCTAGTATTGGGAAGTCACACGCCTTTAATCCCAGCACTAAAGGGAATATAAAATGGAAGCAGAGAGAGGCTTAGTGAGCTTCATCTCTGGTCGCCCAGACTTGGTAGAGGTAAGACTTCTCTAGTGGCTTGGTTACTTTGCTTTTCTGGTTTTCAGGTTGAACCCTAATTTCTGTCTTTAGGTTTTTAATATTCATGCTACAGAGGATGGCCTTGCTGGAGGACGTGTGTCGCTGGAAAGTAGACTTTGGGATTGCAAAAGCCCACACTACCTTCCCACTTAATTCTCTCTTGCTCTGCCTCATGCTTGTATATTAAATATGAGCTCTCAGCTAGTGCTCCAGGGTCATGCCTGCCCACCTGCTGTCGCGTGCCCCAACATGATGGTCAGGAACTCTAACTCTCTGGATCTGTGAGCCCCAATACATAAGTATTCTTGGTTATGGTGTCTCTTCACAGCAATAGAAAAGAAATGTGACAATATATACAGCTTATTTATTTCCATGAGAGCAATACCCCCCCCAAGGAACACATTCCTGGACCATGTGATGCTTGTTAATTTGCTTTTATTTCTTATTAATTCAAATTGGATACAGTGTTCTGAAACCAGCAGTGTAGGCACAGGGCTATTGAATATATGTTTCTGAGAGTAATAGGCTGGCAGCAAGACCACCTGAATCTAGCTAGGTTCTTCTAAGCAGAAGCCTAGGGAGAAGCCACTCTATCTGTGGGGATGGGATGGGCATGGTCCCAACTCCTATGACCCGCAGGGGCGTTTGTACCTATTCGAAAACACGGATTTTAACACAGCTAAAATCTGTCGCAAGCACAGAGCTTTCAAATTCTCCAAGCTTGCACGTTTCTGGATCACACCATAAAATTCAGAAACGATTCTCTTGAAGAGGTTTCTGTTTCAGTGGATGGAGTTCCTGCGCATCCAAAGAAATATGAAGGGAATCATTTCCTCCTTGTGTCTGCCATTTCCTGCCTTCTTTGATCTACCTGCTGTATCACGAAGGGTCACTCTAAGAGTGGTATCTAAACAAAGCATGTAGAGGGAAAAAAAAATGGTTTTTTGAAGAAATAAATCTATGGCTAACAATTTCAGCACTTTTTTCCCCCAGAACTCTAATGGTATATCTGAAAAAAAGAAAGAAATGGGCTATAGTCCATTAGGCAAGAACAAATTTTCCTCCATAATTTTATCTTTGTTTAATTGAATATTTAATTAGTATAAATATAAAACTAATTTTCAAATGTGTTCAGTACATTTAGCAGGGAGACTTGGTGCAGGGCTGTATGAAGAGGGGCGTCTGCAGATGCGGACAGCCACCGTGCCCTCTGTGTCCCCCTCACGGTGCTGATGGACGCGAGTGGGTCACTTAGCATTAGCAAAGGAGTAAGTTAGCATTTGCGCTGAGCTGCCTCTCGCCAGGCTCTGCATATTGGAACCCGCAGACAGAGGCTGCTTTCACCGTGATGAATGGGTTTTTTCAAGCGTTCTGCTCCCTAGTTATGAGAAGGGTGACCCGGTCAGGAGACGACTTTATGAAGCTATAAAAAATGTATGTCACTTCGGACTCTCTAATGTCACCGGGAAGGGAGGAAAAAAAAAAAAACCTGCGCAAAAATGGCAGGGTAATAAGGGTGTTTTCAATGCTTGAAATAGCTTTCTGTCTACAGTCATATGTTGCCCTGAAACCAGGGCCAGAGAAGGGGCTCACCATGCATTGTTGCTGGATGGATTAGGAAAAAAAAAAAAAAACTGGGGGGGGGTAGCTTTGTCTGACTTTGCTTGCCTTCACAGAAATGCTTATGGGATGACAATAAGACATTTCAAAATGTGGGGCTGGTAGCCCTGGGTTGGAACTGCTAAGGGTGCAATGTCTTTTAAAAAAAGCAAGCAACCTGCTCAAGGTGGCGACTTTTCAGTATGCAGAAGAGCCAGGAAGGCTCTCTTGCCACAAAGCCAGCACCGTTTGAAAGCCATCTTTTTATCTAGCAGTTTATAAAGTCTTTCCCCTGTATTACAAAGAATTTTTTTTTTAAAGATCGTAAAGAAAAGGACGGTTTGCCAGGTACACCTGCCCTCGTGCTTTCTCCTGAATACCCGGGAGTTGACAGCGAGGGACACACAGATTCTCCCAAAGGCAGCCTTGTGCAGACACACGATTTCACATTCATCATCTCATCAATATGCAGATTCGGCCACATCAGGTGCGTTCCTTTCTGCTCTGTCGTACATCGCACGACTCGTGTTCAAATGGCCATTTACATAAGGTAGGAGACTCAGAGGGCCGAGGGCAGGGCTTGGGCCTTTATTAGGGATTCAATTAGTCACAGGTGAGCTTCAGAAATGCCTCCGCGGGACTCAAACATGCTTTGTCGTGATTGATTGCAGGCGGGTGGAACAGTCCTTCCAAACTCAAGATTATTTTGGCATTTCTGTTCTGAGACTTATAAACCACTTCCATCAACACTTTGGAAAGGGGAAAAAATAATTACATGAAAGGTCATGGTCTTAATACTCCAATTACAGCTACTATTATTAGGCTCCTACCTAATACAGAAGAGAGGGGAAGAGAAGCAAGTTTCTACCCCTAGACATCTGCCATAATGACATAGCTTCCTTTTTCCATCGTGAAAATGTCCAGATACATGACATTGCTTCCTAGAGAAACACAGGGCAGAAAAATCAAAGCCATCTTGGAGGCAGAAGTGACTATTATTACTGTACCAAAGCACCATGGCATCATGGCAGATTCTAGAAGTCCTGGAGACCTAGTTCAGTGGACACTGGTCCCACTTCCCATGAAATATAAATTTTAGTCCTCTGTGGTCTTCAACTGTTTTCCCTTGGCAGCATGAGCCGACATTAATATGTTAAAAATATGTCTTGTTATTTTTAAAAGGATGTTTAAACATAACCTTGAAAACCAAGGTAATAAGCAAACACATGTCTTTTGAGCGCTTCAAACATTACAGTGAATGCCTGCCCAGCCGAGGCTTCTAGCATGCCAGTTGTGAACATGGGCATTTCCTTTACATAACCTGGAAAATGTGAACCATGCAAAAAAATTGACTTTTCTAACTAGAACCTTAATCTTTGTTGTTGTTGGTTTTTGTGGTGTTTTTTACCTATTTAAAAGTTGGGCAGTTTGGATGCTCAACTTACTGAACCTGGATGGAGGTGGGCAGTCCTTGGACTTCCCACAGGTCAGGGAGCCCTGATGGCTCTTCGGGCTGATGGGGGAGAGGGACTTGATGGGGGGGGCGGGGGAGGAGGTGGGGGGCGGTGGCGAGGAGGAGGCGGAAATCCTCAATAAATAAATAAATTAAAAAAAAAAGAACTACAAAAAAAAGTGAAGACAGAACCTCTTTCTTTGTCTGGGGAAGGGAATTTCATTAAAGGCAGTCTTTTAGAATAATACTTTGCAACTCAGGCAAAAATATTGGTCAATTGGATGCCACCTACATTAAAATTTTGAAACACGTTATTAAGATAAAAAGAGAAGAGGTGGGGACTTAGGAAAGGCTAGAGAGGGAGAACTCTCAGAAGTTGAGAGTGCTTGCAGGTTTTCCAAAGGAACTGGGTTCTGTTCCCAATTGCCATGGCAGGCAGATAACAACTACCTATGATTTCAAGCCCTGGGTTCCAGGAGATCTGGTGCCTCCTTCTTCCTTCCGGAGAACCTGCACACATGTGGCATATGATCATACCAGTATACACACAAATTAACATCAAATGCACGGTTGGCGACCTGGCTCACTTGAACGCATGACTTTTTTCATTTTCTTCTATTTATTTATTTTTGTTGGAAAAAATTTCTGCCTCCCATTTTCCTCCCCCTCCCCCTAATCCATTCCCCCTCCCCCTCGACTTTTTTCATTTTCAAGGTTATTTTTTTTATGATGAAAAGCCAAAATTAAAACTGGGAGAAAATGTTTGCAAAATGACAAAAGACTGACATCTAGATTCACTACAATGTCTTAAATCTGAGCAGCATCTAATACTGCTAAGCAACTTAGAAAATTGCAGGGGACACCCAAGTAGGAAAAGCCATTCAGCCTTGCATAATATAGTGATGGCAAATAAATGAAGAAGAAATTAAAATCAACCTTCAGAGAGATGTGGACCATAATCCCAAGACTGTTGTTACACATATGACAGAATGACTAGATTACATATGCACATATATATGCATGTATACATCATAGGAAACACTGGCAATGACAGTGGGAGGAAAATCTATCATCCAAACATTGATGGTGCGAATATAAGATAGTACCAGCCACTTTGGAAAACAGATTGGCCGTTTATATAAAAGCTAAATATGTTGTCACCCTACAATCCAGCATTCTTCAACGCATGTGCCAGACATTGGAAGAAAGACTATGTCCACACAAAAACCTGTCCACAGATATTTGTAGCAGGTTTCTTTTAGTAGACTGAAACCAGAAGCAACCCAATTTGTACTCCAAAGAGTATTGGCTAGCTAGGTGTGGTATATCCATACAATGGAATATTACTGTGTAACAAAAGGGGATAAAGTAATGCTTGAATCTACAGAGAATTGTGTCAACTAAAAAAGATTGCAGAACGTATGATTCCGTTTCTGTACAATTTTTAAATACAAAGTTATAGAAAGTTAATACAAATTAGTTGTTCCTGGGGAAGGAATTAATAAAAGGCAATTAAGCA
The DNA here is from genome assembly GCF_000317375.1 of Microtus ochrogaster. Classification (NCBI taxonomy): domain Eukaryota; kingdom Metazoa; phylum Chordata; class Mammalia; order Rodentia; family Cricetidae; genus Microtus; species Microtus ochrogaster. The sequence continues at coordinate 21,720,994 of NC_022023.1, forward strand.
TACTTATTTAAAAAAAAACACCATTGGAGAACTTTTTGGTAAGGAAAATATTTTGCATTTTGAGAGTATCAGTACTTTCCTTGATTTTTGAAGTGTATTTTATAATATATTATACAGGAAAACTAAATAAAGAATAATAGAGAATATTATATTTTCTTAAACTGTCTATATGTTTCCCTTTTAAAACTAGAAGGTAGATAAAAGCAAACAGCCTTAGCTTTGTTTCCATTGTGATGCGTTCACTTTTCAGCCCCAGTCCATGTAGTGCTAATGTTGCCTTTATCCTCCATGATGAGCTCAGTGTTGCTGGTGGAAACTCTCAAGTGTAAGCAGAGACACAATGGCTCACATCCGCTATCATGCAGGGACCACAAAGACTACGGTTCAGCTTGCTCAGGATAGGCATGAATGCCAGTTGACATTATTTCTCAAGGTTAGAGCCTAAAGTATGGAACTGAGGGACTGCACAACTGTTTTGTACAGATTGGTGTCTGTATCTGAAGCTGGGCCTGGATCCGAGCAAATCGTAAAGCTGAAGATTACTGTTCAAAATTTCTTAAAGAAAGAATACAAGGTGTATGTAGAGAACCCATCTCCTTCCTTGGGAATTCCTCCAGCAACATGGACCAGTGCTTGACTTACTTATACCTCTAGATGCCCCATGGGCTCTGGCAAAGTCTCTTCCTTTCTTTTCATTTTGGACCTTAAAAAATGTCATCTTTGACAGACTCATTTTAACTCTTTGCCTTTGGTATTAACTTCTCATGCTTAATGTGTTCTCTTTAGGTCCTTCACACAGTCTCAAACAATATACACACCCCTCATGCACACCCTCCCCACCTCGCCCCACGCTTCCTATCATTGTGAAGCAGAATTCGCTAAACTCAGATTTCTGATCAACTCGGCTATTTTTGTTTTATTTTTATGCATTTTTTCATTCATTCACCACTATTATATAGCCTTATGGTTTTATCTTATCAGTAAAGCTAATTGGCTAGCTTTGAGGTATATAAGGCATTGAACCATCATGACTTAGGAAACTGTTGCTCATGGACAGTGCTCAGCTCGCTAGTGAGAGTGTAGTTAGTCTATCTTGCAGTGCTGTGGGGAAGGAGTTTAGCCTGCTGGCCAAGAAAGAAAAGGGTAATTAGACCTTTGTTAGTGACTGTCTGAAGACATGATTCCATTGCACAAATGAACGTCTGCTGTCTTCACCGTGTTCACGAGTGTGAAGTGCAAGGAGAGTCAATACGCACAGGGGTTCTGCTGTGCTGCAAAACCTTTCCCTTGTGCAAAGTCCACTCAGTTGTAGTTTTTCTGCTCTCAGACGCACTCAGAACAAGGATGTGCAGAAAATTTAGAGAACACACTGGAGTTACTGATGAGGTGTCCAACTTGAACATCTTCCACCTGAAGTAGTTACCTACCAGGCAGACAGATGCGAAATTCCTCAGGTGTAAAAAAAAAAATATGCGCAGAACAAAACATAACATGATGGTCTTAGTTTTTTTTTTTCCTTGCACTGTGATAAAAAGATGATGACAAAAATCAGCTTCTTCTGGCTCACCATACCCAGTTCAACACATCATTTTAGAAGCTGTCAAGTTGAAAGCTCTAACCATCACAACCATTCCTTAATAGAATTCTCATATTATACAGCATCATCATTGTGGGTTGGGGGTGGAAACACTATTTTTGACATAGCAACATAAGTTGTGTGTCTTTACGGCCCTGCAGGCACACGTACTGACCTACATAAGGTCAATGAGAACCTTTCTCATGTCTTATACACCCCTCACCCCCTCACCTCTCAGCCCTACTTGTTGGAGACTGCTAGCCCCGATCTACTTAATTAAGAGCTAATTAGACACCTTTGCTTTTCAGATGTAAAAAAAAAATACAAAAAAAGAGCAAAACAGAAAAACAAAAATAAATAAAAAAAAATCCTTTGATATTTGAGATTCAGGTACCAGTTTTTCAGGAATCAGTGTGTGCCTTCTTCCTTCCATCCCAGGGCTTGGGTGACCTCATGGGAAACTGTTGACAAGGAACTGATACGGTCTGTATGTCCTCACCTGCGTCTCTCCTTCATAACTGCAGCCCAGGGCTATGATTTCTTCTACGGTGGCAGAAACGTGATCTGACCTTGGTTTCCTCTGGCCAGGGAGGGCATTTTGAGTTATAGTTTGGGGTTAGGAGGAGTCATCAAAGCCAATTCTTTGCTTGGGGGCCCACTTGGAATTCTGGTCTTAGCCTCTACTTTATCAACCTCTACATTAGACTCTGACTCACAGCGGAGAGAGATGATAGAATTCCACCCAGGTAGTCATCAGTTACTTAGCTGTGTTTAACATTGAGTCAATACTCTCTGTTCATAGCAAAATTGTCTGTAATAGCCAGAACTTGGAAACAACCTAGATG
>NC_022023.1:21723514-21729702 GCF_000317375.1 Microtus ochrogaster
GAAATAGAAAACACTATCCTGAGTGAGGTAAGCCAGACCCAAAAAGAGGAACATGGGATGTACTCACTTATATTTGGTTTCTATAAAAGACATTGAGCCTATAATTAGTGATCCTAGAGAAGCTAAATAAGAAAGCCAATTCATCTGGGGCAAGTTACCTTGTCTCAGGGCTGGTACTCCGTCTATACCTGGCTCCGTCTAAGCCATAAATAAAAAAATCCCACACACTTTCTTTTTGTGCCTGCCCCCCACAGAAGGCATTTCTCTGTGTAATAGCCCTGGCTGTCCTAGAACTTGCTTTGTAGACCACACTGGTCTCGAACCCACAGAGATCTGCCTTCCCCTGCCTTCCTGAGTTCTGGGAACACTTTCTCTTCCTAAAGGTAAGTAAGTACATCAAGCTCCTAACATGGACATGCCCCTCCCTCTCTAACCAATGAATGCATACTTTATTCTTTCCATTGTCAACTTGAATTTTATTTCATTTAACTACACATCTAAACCACTGCATCCTACGCCAGCCCTCACAAACTTCAAAGCTACAGCATAAATGGTTGAGATAGTTGCTGAGGGGAGGGTCGAATCAGCTTTTACACCTGTTCCTTGGGAATCCTGCAGGAGATCCTTACTTCTTTCCTCAGAATGGGGGGCTTAGTGGTTGCCGCTTTCTGGAAGAGGGCTCAGTACAACCTGGGACATAAATAAGCCTGTCTGAGTGACCGTTACATACCGCGTATGAAAGAGAAGTCCTTAGTGAAGCTGGTTATCACAGGGAACCTGTGCTCCTGGAGATGCGCAACTTTAATTAGCTATTGATCACTTAGCAAGAGGTGAGGTGAGATTAGAAAAGTCACATTGGATCAGAAAAAGACAGGGACAGGCCCTGCCCATGCTGCACAGTACAGATGCTGTTGTGAGGGAAAGAGGATTGTGGGAAACAGTGAGGCCAGAAGGGCTGTTTGCTTCAGTGGGGATCCATTGTGCCCGGTCCTGTGCAGTTCTTCTAAGGAGGATTTTGAGGTAAATCTCTCTTTTATAAGCATTAGTTTTATTAATTATTTTAGAATTGAATATAGTGAGTTTTGAATGCACTTACCCCATCCCAACTCCTCCCAGAACTGCTTTCTCCTTCCTGCCATCCTTTCCTGTCAAACTCTGAGTTTTTCTTCTGTTTGATACTACAATGAAAGTTGACCAGGAGAGATGAAACCTCCAGACTAGTATCAGTTTTAGTTCTCCATGTTCTGTAACTAAAGTCTTTGGTATCTTTAGCAATAAGTTTTAACCATCAGGTTCTAGAGAATAGTATAAGAGTATTGTCAATAGGTTTTTTTGTTTGGTCTATTTGTGTTCTGTTTTTCAAGACAGGGTTTCTCTGTAGCTTTGGAGCCTGTCCTGGAATTAGTTTTGTAGACCAGGCTGGCCTCGAACTCACAGAGATCCACCTGCCTCTGCCTCCTGAGTGCTGGGATTAAAGGTGTGCGCCACCACCACCCGACTTGTCAGTAGGTTTTAATGCTTGGCTGTCTTTGCGACTTTTGTGATCAACAACACAAAAAGAGTTAATCCATTTCTGTTTTTTTTTTTTGCTTTTAATTTTCCAGTATAAAGTATTTTAGTTTCAGTGTTGCTCCTCCCACATTGTAGGATAACTGTCTCTTTCTATATCATATGTCTACGTGTCTATCCAAGAAGCTTCGGCAATGGTAGTTTTCTATTTGACGTTTTCAAAAGATCTTTAGCATCAGTTGTCTGTTTCCGTATTTTCTTTCGTATCTCTCCTATACCATCTCCATTTAACCTTTTCTATCCTGTTATTTCTTCTGATCATTTATACTGTTGAGTTCTATCTCCCTTCCCATAGCCCCTCCTCCATGGCCCTTACCATATTCTGACATCTCCAGGTATTCCAAAGAAAACAAATGTATCTAAAGGTTCAAAGACAACATCTAGTAACAAGAGGGATATGATGTTTGTCATTCTGTGTCTTGGTGTCTTCATTTAGAGTGATCTTTTTCTAGATCTATCTGTTTATATATGAGTTTATGACTGTTTTTCTTATGTTCTGAATAATATTCCATCCTCCACAAAACTCAACTCTAAATAGACCAAGAACCTCAAAATAATACCTGATATGCTGAATGTGACAGAGGAAAAGGTAAACAGTACATTTAAAGTCATAAAAGACTTCATGGAGAGGCCCTAATGACTCAGGCATTAAGACCAACAATCAATAATGGCACCTTCTGAAATTAAAATTTTTCTCTACAACACAGACATCCTTACTACTCTAGTGAAGAGGAAGCCTAAGAATTTGGAGAAAAATTTACTTGATGTAATCTGACAGAGAGATTACATCTATAATGTAAAAAAAAAAAACTCAAAAATTTAAATATCAAGAAAACAACCCAATTTAAAAATAAGGTGTGCAACAAAAAAGTTCTCTAGGATGAAACACAAATGGCCGAGGAACTCTTTTAAAATGTTGAATATGCTTAGCTATCAGACAATTTTAAATTAAAATGACTTTGACTTTTAGATTTCACTTTACCCCAACCAGAATGGCTACGATCAAAAGAATCAAATAAAGATAAAGGGTGACAGGGATGTGGCGAAAGGGAGACACTTATTCACTGCCATAGGGAGAAAAAATTGTGAGGCAACTCTGGAAATCAGCGAGTATTCCTCTCAAAAAACCCCACCAGCCAGCTATATCATCCCTAGACTGTTGTGAATATTTGCTTAACTATGCAAACATATGTTTCATTTGTTCATTTTACAGCATAATTGGTTAACTATGTAAAGAAGTGTTGCTTTTGTTCATACTGTATTTGTTTAACTATGTAAAGATATGTCGCTTTACCTAGGTTTTACCTTGCCTGCGTAAGGCACCTGATTGGTCTTATAGAAAGTTAAATGACCAATAGCTAGGCAGAGGAAGGCTTGCAGGCTGAGAGAAAGGGGAGTTGGCCAGCCAGTGTGGGGGTGGGGTACCAGACACAAGGAAGCAGGAAAGTTGGATGGACAGTACATAGATTGGGTAAATGAGTCTTGGGGCAGAAATTGATTAATTTAATTTAAAAAGGCTAGTTAAATCTAAGGCTCAGTTTTCATAATTAATAATAAGTCTCCATGTCATGATTTGGGTCTGGCAATCCAAGAAAGTCAGACGTACTGGACCTAGACCCGAAGGACTCTTACTACAGAGATAACTATTTATCCATGTTCACTGCTGCTCTATTCACGACAGTCAGAAAATGGAAAGAGCCTAGCTGTCCATCAGCTGATGAATGGATAATGAAAATGAGCTGTATTTTTATACAACACAGTATTACTCAGCTATTAAGAAAGACAAAATTTTGAAATTCACATAATTATGGCTAGGACTGGAAACAATTATTCTGAGGTTATTCTTTTCACCGTCCTGAAGAAAGTTTTATTGGAGCCAATAACTAATTTCCCATGAAAACAAGTATTCCATGTACATGAATGGGATGTTTCACCTGCATTTAGTAATTGAGAAATTATATAAAAACTCCTTTCTCACAACACTAATATTATATGGAAAGTGTGGGATTTTTAAAAGTGATGCATTCAAATGATGTCTTATTTCTTATTTTGAATAGCCTAAACCTAATTATAAAATGCAAATATGATTATTAACTTTGAAAAGTATGCCTTTAAGTCCCTGAAGAGAACTTGACATTCTTTACCTCTATGAAAACTGACCCACTGATGTGTGAGTAAGGCCATTAAAAGAGGATGCTGCTACATTCTCACTTCACATGAAGAGATATTTTCTGGAGTCAAGCGCAGCCAAGAGAAGATTAAAAATCCAACACAAGGGCTGAAGAGATGACTCAGTGATAAAGTGTTTGCTACACAAGCAGGAGATCCTGAGTTCAGATCCCCAGAATCCATGTAGAATGACAAGCAAGTATGAGAGTGTAATCCCGGCACAGAGGAGGCAGAGATGGGGGTGAGGAGGAGTGCAGCTTGGGGAAGCTTGATCAGTCATTCTACTCAGTGTCTGGAAAGTAAGAGAAGAAAAAACTCCATATTTACATATAGTACCCACATGCATTTTCTCATATGTGCACATGCCCGCACACACATGCACATACCTACATGCACACACACACAGGGTGGGGAGGGCACCCCAACACAGCATCTCCTTTCCAGATTTTGAACACCATAATGAGATGGGGCATAATAGCTGGTCATGTGCTGAAGTATTCCATAAGGAATGTCCTCCTGACTCAGTGTATATAAGCAATCAAAGTATCTGGAATGAACTGACAGAGGCGGCTGAAAGGCTACTGACATTCCAAAGAGTCCATAGCTATGACACGATATGTTTAAATTTTACAGAAAGAATGAAAAAGAAGAACAAAGCAATGAGCAGACAGGATGAGAGTGGAGCCAGCTGGCATTAATAAATGAAAATCTCCTGTAGCTGTAACTCATGTCTTCCTCTTTCTTTATTATACAGCCAAGTAAAGTCCTAAATATGGCATTGGGCTTACTCTGGGGATTATCATCTGTGTTGTTTTATATAGCAGCATTAAGTTTATGGTCACCACTGTCAGCTGCCCATTAGATGACAAGAGAGCCTGGCACCTCACCAGCACCACCCCCTCTTCCTGTACATTTTCCCACACAATGTGACATTGTCAAGTTCACCAGAGGAAGGGGGAGACTCGTTGTCTCCTGCCACAGAGCAGTGGTGTACTTTATCTTCTTTATGTCTTTTGAAAAGCCTATGTCACTGATACTGTGTGCACGTGGGTGTTTAGGTAATAATAGGGAGATGCTGAGCCAGGCGCGATGGTGATGTCCAGTGTGATCTTAGATGTTAGTAGTCTAAAACAGGGGGATTGTTGTGAGTTGGAGAACAGCTTGAACTACATAGAAAGACCTTATCATAGGGGAAAAAAAGAAAGAAAGGAAGGAAGGAAGGAAGGAAGGAAGGAAGGAAGGAAGGAAGAAGAAAGAAAGAAAGAAAGAAAGAAAGAAAGAAAGAAAGAAAGAAAGAACAATAAACAAATCAACAAAAATTTGGGCACTTTCAGGGCTAGCAAGATGGCTCAGTAGGTAAGTACACATGCCATCAAGTCTGATGCCTTGAGTTTAGCCCTTAGGACTCCAAACAGTAGAGAAAATGAAGTCCCACAGGTTGTCTTCTGATATCCACATGCATACACATGCAAAGCCTGCTCATACGAAGAAATAAACGTAAGAAAAAACTATCAAAACAGATATTGAGAAAATTAGTGCCTTAGTGCTTTCTACATAATGAGTTAAAAGTAAAACCCGAAAGTTGGACAGATTGCTTAGCGGTTAAAGGACCTTTCAGAGAACCTGGTGAAATTCCCAACACCTGGTGGCTCACAGGTGTCCGTAACTCCAGTTCCAAGGGATCTGAAGCTGGAATCCCTGTGTGCCATTGGTGAATGTCAGAGATTACATGAATTCTAAGTCCCCATACTCATGTGCTAAAACTCTAAGTCCAATGTAATTCTGACCACAGACCAGCCTTGGTCAAAAAACAAAACAAAACAAAACAGGGGTTCATAAGGGTGAGGTGCTCTGTCTATAGGATTAGTGGTTTATCAGAAAATTAAGAAACACTCCCCACCCCACTCTTCCTATCTTCTCTCCTTCTGTATGAGAGAGCACACGGAGAAAGGGACTTCTTGGAAATGAAGAAGAAGGTCCTTTGTAGGAATGGAATTCTTTGGACCCTTGACTTTCCCTTCCACACTCTAGAATTTGAGAGAGAGAGAGAGAGAGAGAGAGAGAGAGAGAGAGAGAGAGAGAGAGAGAGAGAGAGAGATAATACTACCAGGATTTGATGTTTATTGTGGCACTTTGGTACAGATATGTTGGAAGACAGAGAAACAGTGTGCTGGGACAGTCAGTATGAAAAACTTAACATCAGCTACTTAAAGTAAAAGTAAAATTCCTACCATCATCCAGCAACTGGAAAACCTGTTACATGTTCAAACAATTAAAAGTAATGCAGGGAAGAGATAGATGTGTACTTGTATTCAAAGTAGCCTCAAGATATCTATCATTCTTACAAAGTAAGGTGCTCCTATACCTGGTACTGAATGGGTGAAGCTTTTGAAAACAACAGAATTCTCTCTCTCTCTCTCTCTCTCTCTCTCTCTCTCTCTCTCTCTCTC
>NC_022023.1:21729837-21730439 GCF_000317375.1 Microtus ochrogaster
CCACACACAGAGACAGAGGCACAGTGAGATCCCACATACAGGAGGCACCTTGAGCAGCTACAATACAGCAATGAAGAGAAGAGTGGGTAACAATGACCAGAGACAGAGGAATGGGGAACTTCTGTTAATGAGCATAGCGTTTCAATTTTCTGGCAGAAAAAAAAACGTTCTGAAAATCCATAGTGTAAAAATACAAGAATTTTTTTTACCACAATTGAAATGCACACTTAAAAAGTCAGAGATGATAAATTTTACATTTTAGGCATTTTAGTAACAACTTTAAAGCGGCCTTGAAGAAAGGATTCTCCCTGGGCTGGGACCCTTCGTGTTCCAAACATTTTCTAACAGTGCAAACTTTCAGTTCTTCCAGCTGTTTTATTGTTTGTATTATTTTTATGATATAATTTTTGTTTATGTGAGGGCAGAAGAGGGAGCTGGATTTTCTGAAGATACACAGGTGGCTGTATGTCACTGGGCCTGGGCATTGGGAAACAAACTAAGGTCCCGTTCTTCTTTTTCTTCTTCTTCTTCTTCTTCTTCTTCTTCTTCTTCTTCTTCTTCTTCTTCTTCTTCTTCTTCTTCTTCTTCTTCTTCTTCTTCTT
>NC_022023.1:21730539-21738344 GCF_000317375.1 Microtus ochrogaster
TCTTCTTCTTCTTCTTCTTCTTCTTCTTCTTCTTCTTCTTCTTCTTCTTCTTCTTCTTCTTCTTCTTCTTCTTCTTCTTCTTCTTCTTCTTTGAGTATGACCTCACTCAGAGTTCCAAACTGGCTTCAAACTCCTGTTGATTCTTCTGCCAAAGCCTCAGAAGTGCTTAGGTCAAGGCTACTCCAATAGAATTAAAGATCCTGGAATTCCTTTCCTCAATCCATACTGAAAAGACAAAGGCTCTAGAATAAAGACTTGTCCTTTGTAAGTTTTGCAATTGCAGGAGTAAAACAGATTTAATTTTCAGTTTGATGGAACTGAGAGTTTGGGGAAGAGGTTAATGGAGAACATTTCATCCAATCAACAAAGCACAGTGGTGGAGCCCTTGGATTTATAAGGCAGTGTATGTTTCCAATTTGTATACATTGCTGGGCTTTCTGCTCGCACATCACAGGCTAAGGATTTCAATGTGCTTTGTGAATAACTGTTCTCTAAAATTCTGCCCCCTGGAAGCCCAAACTGATATTTCTTACCATAGTGCACCAGCCTCATTCTGAAGAATGCAGAGGAGCATGGGAAAAACTTCTCAGCCATGTTTAGGTGTAGGTTGGGAAGCATGAGGCATGGGAAAAAAAAAGAGAGGAACAGGGGTTTATGAAAACAAACTGAAAATTGTAACTCTCCTTCTAGTGGCATTTGAAAGTAATAAACCACTGGAGTATTTCTTGCCTAAAGAGTCAAAAATGTGTTAACAAACAAGCAATGCACGCTTGTCATGTACTGGGACCTGTGAACAAGTCTGAGGTAGAACACTGAGAAAAATTAAGTTTCTGACCTAGAATAGATTCCTTGAGAAACGAGAATAGAAGGATTAAATGGGGAGAAGGAGGAGGGGAGAGCAAAGTAAAGAAGAGAATATGGAGAGCAAAAACTAACACTAAAGACTTTTCCAAAACCATATGGGAGCCTAATTCTATAAGAACTTCTTAAAATATATGCATATTTTAAAGAAATTTAAATGGAGTCACCATATAATTCCCCAACTAGATAGCTAATGCTACCAAGTAAAACATCCAAGGTAAGGAGTGGATTATATGTGGAGTTATTGCCACATAGATGCTCTTCCAAACATCACAGGGTATTTATTGGTTATACTCAAATATTTGAACATACCACATCATCCAACATGAAGAAATTGAAGTGATGACCAACTGAAAGTATCACCTCTACTACCCAGCATTCATGGTTCTGGATGGTACTTTGCACATTATTGGAAAAGTAATCATCAACATTACACAACTACAAATTCTGTGACCTACAACTGCAACCTGCCTACAAGATATGTTGGCGTGATAGTGGCAGAATGTTATTGGAGTAATCAACCACTATCTGATTAGATTTAAATCCCACTCTAAAAATGAAATCCATACCTGACACTGTTAAAGTGTCCAGAAACCTGAAACGAGGTAAGTCGTGGGCTAGGGCTATAGTAGGGAGGCCACTAGTTAGTTCCCAGATGCTCAGTCCCAAATTAACCACATGGAAACTGTATTAATTAAATCACTGCTTGGCCTATTAGCTCTAACTTCTTATTGGCTAGCTTTTACATTTTAACTTAACCCATTTACATTATTCTGTGCATCATCATGAGGTTGTGGCCTACCAGCAAAGTTTTAACACATCTGTCTTCAGCAGCAACTCCATGGCTTCACACCTGACTCTGCTTTCTTTCTCCCAGCATTCAGTTTAGTTTTCCCCATCTAGCTCTGTTTTACCCTATCAGCCCAAGCCAGTTTGTTTATTAACCAATGGTATTCACAGCATACATAGGGGAATCCCACATCATAGGGGAAGAAAAACTATCATTATTCTGCTATAGCCACATGGCAATCAAATGACTCCTAATGATATATTGCCATCGCCATAGGTTAGTGTTTCACCCAGTCCTCATCAGAGAAACGTCTTGAAGTAGGTGACAGTTAACATAGAAACCTACAACTAAACACTGTACGAAGAGTGAGGGACTCTGAAACACTCAACTGCAAAAGGGGTGGGGTATCTTTATTAGTCTCTTCCCCTTAAGGCTCATGGATCTATGTGGAAGAGACAACAGAAAGATTTTTAAGAGCCAGAGGTGAGGATAGCACCACAGGAATTATACTTTCTGGACACAACAGAGCTGACAAACATAAAAACTCATAGAGACTGTAAGGAAGGCAAGGCATGATGACAACTTAGACAAGTTAAACCCAGCCAAAAATCTGAGCCCAGAGATCTTATCTATATTCTCTAGGTTGAGCACAGAAGGAAGAGAGGTCAGAAATGACATGCTTGAAAGGAGATAGGAATCAGACCCTGGAATGCTCCACAAAGTTTCAATGCATGTATACTATGATGAGAGTAAGAATCTGAGATGTTAATAAATTGTGATCTAAGATTGAAGTGTGAAAATCTGACCTATCTGTTGCCATGGTTCAAGGAGTTAAAATAGAATTAAAAGCAAACATTGAGTGGAGGGGGGCAGTGAAGACACCATGAAGTTGGACATCCACAACCTAGGCTTTATATTTTCTACCCTCTTCCTTGTTCTATCTAGCAGCCTAACTTCTGCTGCAGGCACAGCAGAAAGTCAAGGAGAGAACACCCTCCTGATGACTTAATTTAATAGCATTAACTTTCCCAACCATCTCATATGACTTCCAAATCATACCTCCACAAATCATCAATTTGTGCAAGTTGAGCACAGGAAAGCTGGCCCTGGAGTGATAACATCACAGAACTGCTTTATTTTGTTCCAAAATGAAACCACAAATGCAGTATTGGAGACACACCAATGCAGCAATTTGTTATCGATGTGACCTTTTTTTTTAAAATCTCTAAAGGCTGAATCGAAATTTGAACATGTATAGTGGATGCATTCTGTATATTTATGAAAACAGAAAAATGCTTTTAAACTCTTTAAACAGTATAATAGAGCACTGTACAGTCACATAACAACTTTGAGTGTAAAAATCAGAGGAGATCATGGGGCAATATTATTGTCTCTTGTTACATTTGTATTAAATTTGTTTTGGGCATAATTGATAACTATCACATATCACAAGTATCTCTAACTGCAGAGAAGGCCACTGAGGGAAAAAAAATGTGGTTGCTAATGTGTTTCTTTTAGAATGTTTTCTTATTATCTAAGTACATAAAATTTGCAAAATGCTGAGAACATTATCTAAACAAGAGTATTAAATGTAAGGCAGACTGCTACACAATTATAAGAAATAAATGGATATTAGCAAACTAGAATTTCCTGCTTCTTAAACAAATCTTATAAGAAGTGATGCTTCCTATCAAAGCATGTGTTTTCAAGTAGACAATTCTTTACTGAGTGGCCCAAAGACCCACTTGAAATGAGTTCTACAGAAGTTTAAAGATGGAAAACATTTTCAGGAAGTCCTGGGATTCTGCTATAGAATGTTTTTCCTGCTGAACAAGAACCTTTGTAAAGAGTAAGCAATCAAGATCAGAGAGCACAGTGTAGAATTCAGAAGGGGTCCTTGAATATATCCTCTTGTACTGAAGAAGTGCTTGAGTTGTGCCTGGTTATTTTCTCTCTCAGTACCTTCCTGCCAAACATATTTGCTTCACTTGTATGTTCAGATACTAGATAGATAAATGGAGAACATGCACCTGTCCCAGGATGCTTCAGTGTTTTTAGATTTCTACATGCATCCTTCATTTCTAAACTTTTATAATGGTAAAAGAAACCATGAGGGAAACTCCTGGCAGCCTTCGCTTTACCAAAGATTATTTTCACAACTGATCTTAATACTATATTAATATCATTAAAGCTTAATGCTGAAATCTCATAAATCCTAGCTTTAAAATTTCCCTTTATTAGTTCAATCTGGCCACAACAATATACAGCTCAAATTAATTTATCTTTAAAGGTAAATATGCGTGTCAGTTTTTGCATGGAATTCTCATTGAGGAAGTTCTCTGGTCTTGGTTCTGCTTCATGATACTGTATCTGAGGGCAGAACACTCTGTATTATTGCGTGATATAAAATTTTGAGTCAGGGGCCGGAGTTGTGTCTCCATTTATAGAATCCTTGTCTCACATGAAGGAAGCGCCCAGTTCCATCCCCAATGTGACAAAATCAGTGGTGCTAGTGCACATCTATCATTTCGGCACATGGAAGACATCATTTCAGCACATTTCAGCAGTCCGATCAGAAGTTCAAGGTCACCTTCCAGTACTTAGTACGTCTGTAGCTAGCCCAGGCTCCATGAGACTTTGTCTCAAGAAGCACCAGCAGTTTGAATCAAGGAAACGTTACACTGATGGGTTTATCTCGTCAAAACGTATTTCCAAATAGGTATAAAATCACAAGGTCTACAGAATTTGCGTTGTCTTGGAGGAAGCATCAGACTTTACTCAAAGTATATCATTATAGCCTGAAGCAATATAATTGTTCTTCATCTACCAAGAGTTGAAAACAATCCATCAGCTCATCTGACATTAGGGGCTTAAGTGCAACTGAATCCTTGTCAGCTCATTCCAGTAGCTCCATCCAGGGAATGAATTTGCATTTCGGCACCATTTGATGGCCTGGAGTTCTTAATTATGAAACAAATGGAAAGTTGTTGCCTGATGCTGACAGCTCCTTTGCGTACCATTCTTCTCAGAACATGAATGATTAATGGAATTTTCCCCAACACCATCAAACCTGTTTACTGATGAAATTAGTGCTGAAATTGGCAAGGTCGCGGAGGAAAGACTTTTGCTATCATGTTGCAAACCCTGTGAAAAAAAAAAAAGGAATAGTCTGTGATGGTTCAGAATGGTTCCGGATATTCTGAGGGTTTGGTTCTCAGTGGGAATTCTTTTCAGTTAGATGCTGCATTAGGAGAAAGCACTGCCATCCAGTTCAGTGTGAGCATTGCTGTCAGGCTCTGTGTCCTCATGGGGAGCCTATGCCTTTGGGAAGATGCAGGGCCGCCATGCTTTGGGGAATTTTCCCAAAGCCTGAGTCAGCAAGAATGATAGAGATATGAACCTTTTCCAAGTTATTTCTCTGGAAGTCCCCAACAAGTCCCAGCAGAAGCTCAAGGCTGGCTGGCAGGGCCTCAGGAAGGGGAGTGGTGAAGCTATTTCCTAAAGACTTGTTTTTGTCTTACAAAACAAAATCTTTCCGGTGACTTAGATAAAGAAAATGTAAAAGTAAGGAAAAATTGAGTGCCGCCTCAAAGTCTAATAAGCCATAAGGCATAACTAAGGAGAATCATCCTTATCTAGACCGCAGCTTTCTTTGGGACTCTTTAAGTTCCATAAGCACTGAATGATGCTATTCCATATCCCTGCAAAACTAACGTCCTCAGACCGTCAACCCCCATCTTTCCTGCGCTTATCTGTCCTAATTCACAATGAAAACCATGGTTGGCGTTCTTTTGCTCTATCAGAGCTTGCGAATATCCTCCTCTCTTTAATTTGTTTCCAAAACTGACAGTAACCTCTGTAGCATGGCAATAAAGACGAAATTACTAAGTGAGTGTTTCCAACACTTGGCCGTGACTGTGCAGATGGTAATTGTGCCTAGCCAGGAGAGCCAGAAATTCACTTCATTATCAAGAAGTGGCCTGTGAATTTATGGCCACTATTTTCAAGGTGGAGAATTCATCACACCTAACAGACCTAGACTTGACACTGCCTTTGGTAACTAATCAGCACTACCATCTTGCAGTAAAGGAAGAAAGTGCTGGCAGTATCTGTCGCCTTTTAATCACCACGCAGATGAAAGTTGCTGATGCCTGTTATTGGTTTTAATTGGGTGTTACTGGCTGTCCAACTTGTAAATTTTGGTGTTTCTCTGCCAAATCAATGTGTAGTGTTATATCTGAGATGTGTAAGTTGTTATTCCCCCCTCCCATATATAACTCTATCTAATGATACAATTGGTTTTTTGTTGTTTCGTTCTGTTTTTTAGGGAATTTTTGTTTTTTTGTTTGTTTTGCTTTGTTTTGTTTTTGCAAACAAGAGTCTTACTTGACCCAGGCTGGCCTCAAACTGACAAGTTAACCTAGGATTACAGAGTACTCCTGACCCTCTTGTCTCTACATCTCATGTTCTGGGATTAAAGGTGTTTGTCACCATACCTGCTGTAGGTGGGACACAGTGTAAAGTCAGGGCTTCATGCAATAATCAGTAAGCATTCTCCCACCCGACTTACATGCCCAGCCCTCCTCAGCCCAGCAGTATTTAAAAAAAAATGAGTTTTCACAGTGTCTGCTGGAGTGGCAATTAGTTTCTGGATATTAAAATGAATCAGCAGATAAAATGCTGAATCTGTAGATTCAATGAATTGGATGCAGTCAATCTGCTTAGTTTTCCCCCAAGAAGGGTTTCTGAGTCAACAACGTCTCCAAAGCACTTATGAAGCAATGACTTCCCCTGTGAGCATAAATAATACAGCTCCTTTTGCTTATGAAATGCTCTGTCATTGTGGTGTTAAGCCTTGGACAAGAAAGTAAAAAGATTCACCGAGGATAATACCTAATTTGTATGTGATAACAGCAACCATTGTCAGGTAAGAATCTCTGGGTGCATGTTACTGATATTGGTGACACTGTAAATAACAGGCTATCGGAGTTCCTTTCATTCCAATTGGCACCGACTCCTGACAAGTGCGGTGAAGCCCATTCTGTTTTGTTTCCTGATATTCATTCCAGTCAGAACCAAGTGAATGAAGTACAGGGCAGCTTTGATTTTTTTTTTTTTTTTTTATGAGCAATCTCTGGAAGTTTTGCAGTCAGTTCTCGGTAGACATCTCCATCTCTGAGAACTTGCTCCATTTTCACAGTTTCACTTATTCCACCCAAAGTGACAGACACCATGCAGTGGACAAATACCAAGACAATTAGCCACAAAACCATGTAGATTAGCCTCCTCCGTTAGAATGGGGTCCCAGCCTGATGAAGGATGTGTGAGTTCTTTCTATTTCCAAAACTATGGGAGACTTACAACCATCCCCTGGGAAAGCAATAAGAATAACAGATCCCCAAGAGACTTAAATCATCAGTGCTGGAGCTATTTTATAAACTTGACAGGGTTCTTTTCTTTAGCCTCTAGGTGGCTTAGGCATGGAGCAAGTTAGGCTTGCCAACATTTCAGTGAGGAAAGGCTTTATACTGTCCTGATTAGGATAAGCTGTTTCTACTCTTCAGCCTTTGAAATGTGGCTCCTGGATAGAGTGAGGTGAGTTCTCATGGTTTATCAGGTATAAACTGAGGCACATGGGAACATGACTCATTTTTTCCCCTTTTTCTGATTTCTGGAGTCAGGTGTGCTGATTTGCAGAGAGAGGGAAGAGAAAGGGGAGGCAGCCGATAGTACAGACAAAACAGACAAATGCCCACGCTTAATGGGAGTTTCTCGGATAATGTGTTGATACTTCTTTTGAATTCAGCCACAGTCTTGAGATAGCAAGTCAGAACTTGGCATCCAGGAGAACTGAATATAGCCCAGACATTGTCTGTGAGATGTAGAGATATCATTTATCTCTTTGATATCTTATTTTGTCCAATCAATGCATTCATACGTCATTGTTGATATGTCATGCAAACTCTGGGTGTTGATAAATATTCCATGGTGAGTGGTCTGGACTGGGATTCCCTTTTGAACTGTAAGTGACATTTGTGTGTGTGTGCTTGAAAGAGAGAGGGGGAAAGAGAGAAAAAACAGAGAGAGAGAGAGAAGAAGAAGAAGGAGGAGGAGGAGGAGGAGGAGGAGGAGGAGGAAGAGGAAGAGGAGGAGG
>NC_022023.1:21738444-21864613 GCF_000317375.1 Microtus ochrogaster
GAAGGAGGAGGAGGAGGAGGAGGAGGAGGAGGAGGAAGAGGAAGAGGAGGAGGAGGAAAGAGAGAGAGAGAGAGAGAGTTCTAGTTCCTTGTATACAACAAATTAGAGATCAGACTTGAGAACTATCCATGTTTCAGTTACCCTGCTGACAGAAAATGGAGACCTCTAGAATTAAAAGCCAATGTGTTTCTTGCACCCAGGGATTACATTAAATTTATGAGACAGAAAGAGGGGTGCCTGGTCCATTCTTTCTATTCCCTGAAATCATCAACTACCACAGCTCCTGTTCCCCTCCTCTTCACCACAAAGTTTTCTCTAATGTCCTGACCCTGCCCTTCTTCTATCTCGTATCTATACTATACTAGCTCACTTATTAGCAAAACTTAAAAATGTGTGAGGATATCAACAATGAAGAATAAAGAGTATGCATTAAGCATAGTTATTTAAAAATAAAAATCCCACCTAGCAGGATGACCAAGTGCGACAGGAGGACCTAATGGAGAGAGCAGACACGATGAAGTAAAGCGGAGTTGGCTTTTCCCTCCCAGACAAATTTAGACAATCCCTGTATGAAAAAAGATGGCAGGCTCCATGACCCTTGACAGGTTTCACGACCTGTCTGAGACTCGGATTCACTGCGTCTAGGGTAGGAATAAAACAGCATCTAATACAGTTAGTGGTGAAGATTTTTGAGACCACATTGTAAATCACTCAGGGCAACAGCTGGCATAAGGCAGAGCTACAGAAACATTTGCGAAAGACAAAAGAAAGAAATACTAGGATGAGGAGGATAAGATTTTCCTAAATGGTATCGGACTCCTCTTACTAAAGTATGTGGACATATTTGGTACAACACAAATTCACATTTGCACACATATATAAACAAAGGTAGAAAGGACGTATGAACAAAGGACTACATTGACATTTTAGTATCAGAAGTGGAAACAATATTTTTTTCTTTTCTTTCTTTATTTATTTATTAAAGATTTCTGTCTCTTCCCCGCCACAGCCCCCATTTCCCTCCCCTTCCCCGAATCAAGTCCCCCTCCCTCCTCAGCCCAAGAGCAATCAGGGTTCCCTGCCCTGTGGGAAGTCCAAGGAACCCCACCTCCATCCAGGTCTAGTAAGGTGAACATCCAAACTGCCTAGGCTCTTACAAAGCCAGTATGTGCAGTAGAATCAGAAACCCATTGCCATTGTTCTTGAGTTCTCAGTAGTCCTCATTGTCTGCTATGTTCAGAGAGTCCAGTTTTATCCCAGGCTTTTTCAGACCCAGGCCAGCTGGCCTTAGAACATCCCCATTGTCTCAGTGTGTGGGTGCACCCCTTGCGGTCCTGAGTTCCTTGCTCGTGCTCTCTCTCCTTCTGCTCCTGATTTGGACCTTGAGAATTATATCCGGTGCTCCAATGACGGAAACAATATTTTCATTGATATTTTTTAATTGGCATTTCAATGCTCCAATGCAAGAAATTCAGTTTAAAGAGGCTAGAGAGATAGCTCAGTGGCTGAACATACTTGCCACAGAGCTTGACGATCTGAGCATGGCTCCTGAAAATGAGTATGGTCACTATGGAAATCAGTGTGGAGTTCCCTCAAAAGTTGAACTAGGATTACAGTGTGACCAGTGATGGTTGCATTCCCGGATATGTGCCTGAAGGGATTTAGGCCAACATGTCCCAGAGACACTTGTACATCCATCTTTACTGTAGCGCTCTTTATAATAGCTTCGTTATGGAGCCAATGTCAGTGCCTATCAGCCAACGAATGAGGAAACTGGGGTACGGAGACCCACTGCTTTCGCTTCAGATATAAAACTGCATTGTTTTCTGGAAAGGAGATGCACCCTGATGATCATGTAAAGTGAAATAAGCCTGGCTTATATATCAAACAACAACAAAAAGAAACCCCCAAACCACCGCATTTCATTTATGGTGCCTAGAATCCCTTTCTTTCCATGTGTGTAAGGTCTACTCACGTGTACATGTTTCTGGGTATGGACAGGCATACAACCGTACATGCGAGTGAGGAGGGCAGAGGCGGATGTCAGTGTCTTCCTACTTCACATTTCACCTTGTTGTCTGAGAAAGGTTCTCACTGAGTCTGAAGCTCACCAGGCCAGTGGGATTAGCGGGTCAGGGAGCGTCAGGTGTACTCCTCCCAATGCCAGCATTACCGTGGCGGGAAACCATGCCAGGTTTTTTCCATGGGTGCTTGAGGTCCAGCCTCGGGTCTTCATGCTTGTAGGTACTCAGACCTTTATCTACTGATCCATCTCTCTAGGCCCATGAACCCTAAAAGTTTTTATAAGCATATGATGTCATATACACAGAGAAATGTATGTACGTATATACAAGACACATATACAGAGAAATGTATGTGCTCTGTGCACAACTGTCAATGTTTACTGCTAAGCTAGGAATCAGAGAACACTGAAATGACTGGTATGAATTAGTTGATTCAACTCAAAGACTTAGAGCAAGAGAAAATGGTGAATATTTTTTGTTGCTGATTTCTGCACTATTGAAATTAGATTTTTTTGTCTGACCAAGAGTTGCCCTCCAAACTTTTATCATAGTGAAAAATCATGTTAGAAAACCACTTAGGGACCAGGCAGTCTGCCTGTAACCATTGCACCTTGGATAAGCCATCCCACCTCTACAACTGGCTTAATCCCAGCACTCGGGAGGCAGAGGCAGGCGGATCTCTGTGAGTTCGAGACCAGCCTGGTCTACAATAGCTAGTTCCAGAACAGGCTCCAAAACCACAGAGAAATCCTGTCTCAAAAAAAAAAAAAAAAAAAACCAAAAAAAAAAAAAACAAAACAAAACAAAAAAAAAAAAAAAAAAAAAAAAAAAAAAAAAAACCCATAACAACTGGCAGTCTTGTCTTGTGAAAGAGCTGATGGATTCCATCATTCCAAAAGTTCTTTGTCGTTATGACAATCAATGATTATCCCTCAGTTGTGTGTTTCCAATAAAGCAAAGCCAATGCATACCTATGAGTTTGTAATCATTAGGTGCTCTGGATTCAGTTCTTAAGCTTCAGTGATAGGAAAACATGGAAGGGAGGAGAGGAGGCATGCAGGGAGGGAGGGAGAGAAGAATGGAGAGGGAGAGGGGGAGGGGGGTGATATAAGGATTTATGCACTTAGGTGGTGGTAGTGTCGACTTAGGAAAAAGTCCCTAAGGTCCATAGTCCACCTTCCTACAAGCTAATTAAAGGCCATCAAGTTTCACATCTTCTATTTGCGCATTTCCCTCACCCACCAACTCCTTAGAGAGATGCTTCCAGCCGGAATCGCACCCTCTGTGTCTGAGCAGACACAGGGGAGCCACTCTGGGACTTTTTGGCTTAAGCTTTAGCTGGGAAAGTAAAAAGGAAAAGCAAAGTATGTAACAACAATACGCCACTTTTAATATAAAAAGTAAAGGGGGATACAGGTGAGTGTGAGCATCCGCATTCTTACCAATGACCGCTGCTGTCTCTGAACAGAGATACAGGGCAGGTCTTCTTGGAGGGATACCTGACTTCTCATCTCCCGCCGAGAAGACGAACTGTACACAAGAAGCCTGAGGCTGGGAAGGACAACGGCTCCCTCCTGGAGAGAAAATTGTTCTTCCTGCAGCCTGAAACTTGCCCAGTGAGATTAGTGTTGGCCACCGAGTGTATGGGGCTCTAAACTAGTGATTCCTATCATTTAATGCTGCTGCCGGGTGTGGCCGTCTGTCACATAGATAATTAAACCTATCATTTGTGGACCTGTGAATCTCTATTGAGCATCTAGGAGGAGTATATGGAGGAGTAACCAAGATATGTTATGTGAGAAAAAAGTCTCTTTTCAATGAAAGCAGAAGAAAATATATTTGCAATTGTTTAATTCTAGTAAATAATGTGAGGCATTGATTAGGAGTTCATTAACACACATGAGAGGTCTCAAAAATAAATATTAAAATGAAAAGATTGCAAAGTGGTGGCGTGTTTTAAAATATGGACTTGTCTAAAATATTAGGACTTGAACAATAGAAACCAAGTATCTACCATGCAGATTGTCGTAACGATGAACTAAACCAGATAACTAAAGTGCTTTGAAACTGAGTAACACTGATAAGTCTCAATCTTAGCTCATGCCTGTGTGATCATCCTGTGTGCATATGTGTGATCAAGCCAGTTAGGGGGTCCTAAGACCCTCAGACAAATGGCACACCAAAGCATAGTAATGAAAATGGCCAGGCAGAGCCACTTCCCAAGAACTGAACAATCAACAAGAGTAAAATATTGATATGAACTTAGTAGCAATTAAAAGCCAAGGACAACTCAATCTGACACTAATGAGTCCCCGATAACAAAGCCTGCTTCCTGGAAACTGTGGGAATTCCAACCATCTGCTTGCCTACCTAAATGGCAGGAGCTGCATGGCATTGCGAAGGCTTCTGTAGCAGCCAGACGTCCTGGCACCATACTGGAAAAAGCACTACAGCAAACTCCCTTAGCCGGCTAATTTTAGTTTATCAATATCTGATGTTATTAACTCTTCGGAGCTCATGTAAGAGCTACCCACACCCAAGGGGATTTGGCAATATTTGTAAGAGACAGTGAAGAAGGATTGCAGAAGTGGCCTTCATGCTTGGCCCTTTCAGAGAACCTCTATGTCCCACCGGTGGATCACACATAGATTTGGTAAATATATCTATGAATCAAAACCATTACGATTCAATTATTTGTTCCTTCCTACATTCTACTAAGCTATATCCAGTCAAATTTCTAAGTAGAACAAATGTAGGAACATGCATTTGAGCGACACATGGACGCCGTACAAATGCCCACCTCCCTTCTGAAAGGTTTCTTTCATTGTGTAAATCTTTCCCACACTTGCCAATTTTCTCCTTTCTTTTTCCCACGTAGTTTAACTCCCCAAACCCTAAAGACCACCACATCAGAGTAAATATAGAAAGGATCCAAATGGAGGAATTCCTTTGTATAGAAACAGAAGGTTGCTTATTTTAGCTTTCTTCTAGGCAGGAAGCAACTGGACATAAGTAGTGTCAACTTCTTTGACCCGTTTGACTAAACACTTAGGAATTGTCACATAACCTTAATGAGATGCCCCAAAGGCTTTTCCTCTACTGAAATACAACCTCAAAGATGGGGAATTTTGTCCTGAAGACAAAGTTCCTAGCAGCAGCCACCCAGGGTTTTTTTTTTTTTCCTTTGAAAGCACAGCCTTGCTACAGTTGAGTGATTATAACAGACTCAAAGCCTCTGAAAGTAATGGGATTACTCCAGCATCACAGTTCACTGGCCAGCCTCATTTTGGAAAATTCATCTCCCTTAATGTTGTTATGGTAAGGTGAGGCAGCTTTCACCTACAAGGTTTAAGTTCTGATATTTTGCAAAGCAAAGATCAGAAGTGAAAAAGAAAAAAAGAAGAGGCATGAGTGGTGTTAGGGAAGCAAATAAGTTTAAAAAAAATAAAACACACTCAGAAAACTGAACCTCTCACGAGGCCCAGAAGAGTTGGGGTTTTTTTTCCCCATTAATTGCCATATTCATTGAAGACATGTATAACAGCTAGGTCAGGCACGGGACTGTGCTCACAGGGTGCACTGCTGGGGTAAAGCCATTCAGAGCAACCTACCCCTGGCATGCTTGACAGGGAACACAGGACACTGTTTCCATTTGAGATGCTTGGTTCTGCAATCACCACATCTCATCTTCCATGTAGCAATCTCTGCATCAGCTCAGAGAAAGCATCCTAGGTTCTAACCTTTCCTTCAGGAAGCAGCACAGAGGGAATTTGAGCAAATGTCAAAAAACATTGCATGTCTAGTATCCTACCAGACATTATACAAAGCACAGCTTGGGAAGGGGAAGAGAAAAAGAGATGTTTAAATCCCCAAGGCAAAAGGAGAGATGGGGTAGTGTTTTCTGTCATGACGTAATGCTCAAGTAGACTTCTTACAGACCAACATTCAGGTAGAGGGGGAGACCTGGAAAAGCGTGGCGCAGTCAGAAATCCTATGGGACTCAGGACAGCGTGGGCAAGGGGCATAGGTCCAGATGCCACAGATGCCAGAGGTGACTGATGAACGGTCTATGCGAAGTGGTGTCACCAGGGCAACAGGGCAGGTCAGCATTTTAGGTGCATCCATGAGGCAGCAGTGTGGTCCTGGGAAGGAGACAGTGATGGAGCAAAGAGTAAGAATTTGTTTATTATGATTGCGCAACCCTGAAAAAGATTTCCTGATGGGCTAAATCAAAAGCAGAGGTTGTCTTAAAGTCTTGGAGTAGATCCAAAAAAAAAAAAAAAAATGTCAGCCCCTACTCTATCTTCTCTTAACTTGGGCTGCGTGAAGGAAGAAGGGCTGGGACTGTGCCTACTGGCTCTGTTGATGTTTAGCAGCCATGGATAAAGGGGGAAATTTGCAATGTCAGCATTGCAGATTTGTATGTTCATTAGAGGTCGCTGCCTCTCCTTGGTCATCGATCAGCCTTTAGCTTTCGACAAACAATAAATTAATTCCTGGAAGAAGCATCTTTACAATCTTTTGGGAAGAGTCAAATGATCTGAGTTCACAGACCATGAGGGGATCTGGGTAATTTCTAAACGACTGAGTTTGAAGTAATTAGTGTCACCAAATGTTAGCGTGTGATATTGACTGATGTTGTCTGTCTGAAAGTTAGTCTGTACAGACAGATCCCGTGGAAGGCCAAGCCATGTCTTGTTTCCTTGGAATGGCTGCAAACGAAACTAGTAGGTCTAGAATGTGAACACATTTTCATTTTCCACTGAATGTTAGATACTCTGACGGCTCTTATCCAGCACGACGTGTTCTATGTGACAAGGTTCTGATTCTGTTGCTGAACACTCCAGACAAAGCACACAGGGCAGGTATGAAAGGAGCCAATTTGGAAGTTCAAAAAGAATATTATAGGAAACTCTCTGTGGAAAAGGTTTACATATTTTTATAGAAGTCTGAACAAAGTTATTGACTTGGTAGATGGCACTATGAAAAGAATTAAAGAAAGGAAAATAAATATCTATCAAGAGAAGAATGGCAAAAAAAATAAAAATAAAAGGAGAAGAATGATCAAATAAATCATGGTACATGTATGAAAGAAAAGCATATGGCTGGGACATAGCTCAATGGATGGTTAGAATGATTGGTACCCATGAGGCCCTGGGTTCGAGCTCCATTGCTGCAAAAAAAGGGGGGTGGTGGTGAGGAATAGAAGAAGCACATGCAACCATTTAAAGGAATGTCATGAAAATACAATTGCGAAATGGGAAGGTACCCAAGGACAAAGATACGCTGCTCACAGTGATCCCACAATCTGGGCATCCAGTGTACAGACTAATGCAGTCGGGTGTAGTGGTTTATATAAGAAATATCTTCCCTCGTGTCTGGCATTTGAACGATTCATCTCCGGTTGGTGGTAATATTTGGGGAGGCTTAGCAAGTGTAGTCTTGTTGGAGGAAGTCTGTCACGGGGATGGCATTTGGGAAGTTAAGACCTCCCCTCACCCTACTTCCAGCTCATTCCCTCTGCCTCAGCTTTTTTGCTGCTGCTGCAATGTCTGCTGCCGACTGCCATGTTTCCACCCTCATGGCAGGAGGACGCTAAGACAATATAATGTGCTTTGCTAGGTCATGGTGTTTGAGCACGGCAATGGTACGTAACTGAGACACGAGGTATGAGAGCAAAGGCAAAGACAGACGTGAGAAGAAGCTGTGTCGAACCTCACCCAGAGGTCCCGGGAAGAAAGGGGATGGAGACGGATGTGCAGCAGGTAGGAGGGGATTATCTCTACATACCTGTGCTGTGGAGGAGAAGTCCCTGTACCACGACCACTTGGAAAGTGGTTGGTCAAACTGCGGGATGAGTTTTTAACCTGTGTTTCATTTGAAATTGCTTTAAAACTAACATGCATAAATTAGTATCATAAACAGTCATTATCAATAAAATAAGAGAATGGACCGAAAGTCTCGAAATCTCTGAATGCCAATGCATGTGTTTTTATTCATACACCACCCATGTCATAATGCATGAGTAGTTTAAAGCCATTGTTTTTTTCACAAAAATATACACATGAATCAAAGGAAGGCTTAGCAATTCTTCTGTGATAGAACATGTCAGTGCCAACTATGAGTATGGTTATTTTCCCTAACAATTGTCATTGAGTCAAATTGATTTCCTGATGCAAAAACCTTGTCTTAGATTTTAATCTAATTGGCTAATTAAGGGGGAAAGATGTGGAACCTTGGTGAGAGTTCTCCAATGTGAGAAGATGTGGGCTAGCCGATATCTCCAGGGACAGAATGGCCCACCTGGAAGTCCAGGTCCTGGAAAGCTTTTGGATTCTGGAGAGAAGCTGATGTCAGTGAGCATAGCACTGACACTGCCGTGTCTTTACAGGAGGGACATTTGACTCAGCAACAAAAGCACTGAGTGTAGTGTTCAGTCTTTGAACTGGTGACCTTGGTATTTATTGATATGGCTTCTAAAGGCCACAGTTCACCATTGGTTTCTTAGAGATCAGTGGGCTGAGAAGAAGGGAAGAAAGACAGGCCGGGTCCCTACAGTGGCCATTTTAGCCTGGCTATGCTGCCCCTCTAGACTAAGCCAAGTGGCTGTTTATGAAGTCTTGATACCAGAAAGGGAAAATTTTTTAAATTTAGAGATTTTGATAAAGCGTTCAGATATTCCTCTGTAAGACTGAAGAAATGAATTCACATGGCCAGTTACTACAACAAGAAGCCCTGATTATAAAAATATAATATGGTTCAAGTCGTGTGTGTGTGTGTATTTGTGTGTATGTGGTGCTAGGCAGCAAACTCAGGGTATGGGGCAGCTAAATACAGGCTTTCCCAATGAGAAAGTTCTCTAATCAATATTTGATATGATTTAACAGCTTCAGAATCAAAATAATAACAGTAAGAAAATCAAGATCTGTTTTCTTTTGTGCATGTGGAGGGGGGAACCGTGAATACTTGTCTGATTCCCCGTTTACAGGTGTCTGTGCAAATAAAATTGTGTGACATGATAAGGAGCCCAAGGATGAAGCCCTGGTTCTTCAAGAATGGTTATAGCGTCTCTCAATGGAATGAGGAACTCAGCAATACAGGATAAGTGAGCTAGGCAACTTGCTGTGAGGATCCCATCTCTGTCTCGGAGGGCTGGAATGACAAGCAGGCCCCCATGTGTACCCAATATTTTACGGGATTACTGGGGATCTGAATTCGCTCCTCATGCTTGTGTGTAAGCATTCCCTCTCAGCCGTTTCTCTGCCTTCCACTCCAAGCGTTATTTTCCTCTGTGAAAAGCGAATGTGTGCTGAACATGTTTGGATCATACGAGAGCAGAGTGTGACCAGGTAGTTGGACATTTTAAGATGACACAACCCTCTGTACCATCACTGTAGCACCCAGAGATCTTGTGATTTCTAAGTAAAAGTATTTAAAGGGAAACAAATGGCTGTTAACATTAGCTGTTGGATTCATTTTCAGGGGCGGGGGGGGGGGAGCAGAAATGAACTCACCTAAATAAGATTACTTGTGATGATACAATTTAGATTTGTTTGACATATTGTGGTGCAGTATTTGAAATTGCTAATAAGTCTCTAAAAGCTGCTTCGCACAGGCAAACAAATTAAATCTGCCTGTTGTAAAGAAATTGCCTCCGAATATGAGATGTTAAAACACAGAATGTTTCTCTTTAAGTACTCTTTAAAGGCGGTCCTTTAGGAATATATGATAAAAAATGAGAAGTTTGCTAGAGCACTTTAGCCTCAGCAAAGCCATTTATGCTTGCAAATGCCATGCTGAGTAGGCTCTGGAGAAGTGGCATCTTCACGGTGTGTTTAAAAGCCAGCTCGCAGCTACGGTAAGAACCGTTCAGAAGACTGACAAGTCTTGATCTACCGTTGTGGTTACTGGGAGAAATAAACCTTTTTTGTGCATTAGGCCTTAGAGAACATACACATTACAAATTAAACTCAAGATAAGTCACCGTTTGTCTAATTAATCAATTTAACAGGTTTGAAACGTTTGCTATGTTAATAAGGAAAATCCTTAGGAACTTCGAGTTGGAAATGTGTTTTAGAATCTTCATGTGCATCAGTCGTCCAAATGATGCATTGAGCTTGACTCTCAGTTAACTTGAATGACATCATGGCCCATGTAAGAGAGCTGGAATTAATCACAGTAATTCTGTTGTACGACCTACTTTGGCATTTTCATCTGATGGAGCCAGGAAATGGGCTGGCTAATAGTCCATTTTGGACTATTCGAAGATCTTAGCAATTCCATATTTAAGCAGGTTAATAGGATACTAATTGGGGCCTAGGTGAAAAGTTCACGAGAAAAATGAACTCACCTGGGCACGAAGCACACGGGCAGCCTAGTTGCCCTCACCCATCATAACTTCTCTTCCAAATGCTTTCACCTTGCAACTTAGAGAGGAAGAAATCTTGCACCTTGGGACACTTGGACAGCCACCATTCTGTCTCCTGTTCCCTGAGAAACAATGGCTGGCCAAAGGCCAGGGTCATGGACCGGTAGCAAGGTCAGCCTTCTGCCTCGTAGGAAGTAAAGAAGAAATCCCAAAGGGTGAAAATGCATACTGAAATCAAGCCCACTTGAGAACTGTTATGGATTTCAGCAGAAGTGTGCTTTGTTAAGACTTCAGAAGCTCTGGGTTTAAGAAACATACATGAACTCCTATTTGCCACTTCTAAAAGAGAATAGCATGTACATTGCTAATGTTCAGTACAGAAAGTTCTGAAAATCCCTAGTTTGGGTCAGTGTTTCTCTATCGACCTGACAGTGGTTCTAATCAATAGCCCTAAAACGTAAACAATAATAACGTCTCTCGGTTTCCTCCCCTGTAAACGTCATAATAAATCCTCACACTTCTTGAAAATATTTTGGCCTCCCTCTACTCCATGCTGCTCCTGGCAACAAATGTCCTTAGGGTATCCCTGTATTGTCATTTCTCACTTTGTCCTGTTAGAATGAAGCCACAGATCACACGATGTCCTTTCCCTAATATTCCCCTGGGCTTTTACGTACAGAAAGAGTTAAGAGTTTTTCTACCTTAAAGGTTCATAGTGTGTCTTCGCGTCTTCCCCTCCTTCCATGTACAATCCATCTTGCAAGTTTCCAGCAGCGACTGAGGTTTTTTAAAAAACAGCTGTAATCTGCGGCCATTGATGGTGGAGTGGATTGTTTGCCAAACTATTACCATAACTGTCAAACAAAATCAGAAAAATAATCTCATTGCGCTGGACAGATGCGTTTCCTGCATTATTGATATCGTCGCTCTGGAGTAATAGAGAAATATAAAGCATTGTTCTATTTACAAAAGGAGATTGGCCAAGTCCTTGAAAGTGAACACGAGGGACAGGCATTTACAGGAAGTGAGATATAGGCAACTCAGGAAAAGTTATGTGCCAGGGACACATGACCCTGGAGCCTGCAGGAGAGCAAGGCTGCAGGTGGCGTGGCTTCCTCGGAATCTGAAAGATCTCTTAAAGTGGCTAGGGACAGCCTGGTGGAATTTGTCACTATTTTTTTTTTAATCCTATACCCCAACAGTTCGCCCCAAGTATGTCAGCTGGTGTAAGGTGTCCCTTCCAATGTTCTGGGAAGTGAGTGAACCTCTTTACACGAGTGTTTCATAGAAGAGTTGAATTCTTGATCTCAATATGCCCCTGCTGTAATGAGTTAGATAGACTTTTGTCTGCTCCGTGTCTGTGCTGCCATATATAGAGCTGTGAATGACGCTGAAGGATCCTATTGGTTGAGCATGCACACTGGGAAATATTACTCATTCCTGTTAATTATATTTAATCTACTCCACACACTGTCTAAGGTAGAGATGATCTTTCTTTCATTCTCAATTTTACCGTCTAAGAGCTGTTCAAGAAACTTCTGTCAAGTGTAGATTGACAGAAATCTTTCATAGATGACCTAAAATGTCAACCTGTAATTACCTCTCGAGATCATTCTTATATCATCTTCTGGTTGTTATAGTGTCATAGGCAAATATATAAAATACATTAAATTATGCGTCTCTATATAAAGAACACCCCCTAATTTCTTACAGTAGCACAAAGCAGACCATCATTTGTTTTTTTCCTGACAGAAACAGAGTGCAGTGATACCTCAGATCTAAGCCTATCCCAAAGGACACTTACTCAGACCTCGGTAAGATGGGTTACCTGGAACCTCACCACACATCCCATAATAAATACCACCAAGGCCATTGACTATGACCTGACAAAGCTGATTTTAGATGTTTCATGGCCGAAGTTCATACTTTTTGATGGCTCCGTTCTGAATTCACAACAAGGAGCCAGAGATCTTAATTCCAGTGTAAGCAGGCCAAGACTTTCTTAGCTTCCTTCTTCTTTTATACAAATTCATAATTCTAATATATGTCATAAACAGAAGTGTTAAAATTAAGGAGGTCCTGAGAGCAGAAAGACAGTGAGTATATGTGGGCCAAGAATACCCTGAAAATACTCTTGTTGGAAGGGCTGTTGCCTTATGTCTTCCCTAGATGGGACGTGTACAAGAGAGTTGGGGTGGATTCTGATGCTATTTTTGGAATGGCTAGTCTTTGGTACACGAAGAAAACCTCAAAGCACTCCTTCCATGGACAAGGATCTGTGCCTTCAGTGGGTGTGGTGTTCTGCATCCTAACTCTCCGTTGCTCCTTTCTAATGGAGGAAGCACTGGCCGCTGCTTCATCTGAGAAAGCCCCAGAGTCCAACTGGGTTTTCAGCCACAATCATCTTCTGAACCACATAAACCCAGGACCACTTATTGTGGGTCAGAATTCTTCATCTGGAAATAAACAGGTTTGTTGGCTTCTGTCTCCAGAGCTGAGACATCGTCATTTTCTCCTCCTTTTGAAACTGTCTCTGGGGTTCGAGGTAGCTTTTATTGAGCCAACTATCTGCTTCTCTTGTTGCCTTGCCTACCATAAGAAGTCCTTGTGTTGTGGGTCACACCAACTGACCCTCCTATATTAAATCCCAAGCCTGTGGCTGGAAATAGCGGAGGAATTAATTCCAGTGCTGGAGTTGAACTCATGGTACCACAGTGGAGTAAATCCTATGCAGAAGAAAAACCCCGAATTGCAGCTCTCTACTGTAGGTGAGTGTGGCCTGAACTGATCTACATTCTTCCTTGGACTCTGGACTTATTGTTTTCTAAATTTTGGTTTTTAGAATGAGAAGTAATTTTACAGGTAAGAAAAGAAGAAAAAAATGTTTTTCATCCTGACTCCAAACGGTTTTTCCAACACTGTATGTAAAATGACGTATTGTTGATCACTTCATGGCCTAAAATCGCATGCATCCACATTAGCACGGACAGGTTGTGATGGTGCAAATATAGTTCAGTGCACACTGAGCGTGGCACAGAACCACACTGAAAGGCTGCTATGCCACCAGCTGAGTTCCTGGGCTTTATCTCCTGTCCTGAGCACTAGGTGCCTTGTAAGCTATGTAATGGAGGTAGAGCAGTGACAGACCGCAATGAAGACAGATGGACCCCCTCCTCCACGGGAGTGGGGAGTGAATTGCTCTGTTTATGGACACCATAAATTATTGCTTCCTCCATTTTCTGATAACCTGTGGTCAAGGTAAGGATGTCCATCTCATTGATAAAAGTTGGCTTGTTCACCCAGAGACACGGCATCCTGTTTATATGCACATAGAACCGGGCACTAAGGTTAGAAAGTTTCCTACCGCCTTGCTCGATGGACTAGAGGAAAAACCGAACACTTCAAACCATCCTCTTCCCTTAAGCTGGAGAACAATACACTCTCAAAAGGTAGCTAACATTTCGATGGTGCATTGCACGTCTCTTTGAAAGAGTTATGAAGGGAAAGTCCTTTTTTTTTTTCTCCATACATAGCTGTTTCTAAAATGTGTCTAGAGAATAAAGGAAGTTTCCAAAACTATTACAAATTGATTCAATTAACCTTTGCATCTTAGCTTTGACCCAGACTCTGCAGCAGCCTTCTTAAACCCCGAACTACCCCCACCCAGCTCACAATGTTGTTTGTTTTCTTGCATGTGAGTACATGTACACACGCACACACTCATGCACACACACGCACGCACGCGCATGTGCACCAGCCGTCATTTACGACACACTCAAACACATTCTCTCTTACCCAGATATAGCAACTGCAACCGCATTTTTAATTGAAAAGCATAAATTTGGACTGCTAAATCTATTAACGATTTGTTTTAATTAGGAACCCAGCTGCTTCCTGAGATTCTGCAGGCTGGGGTTCAGAACTCCTGCCATACTGAGAATGAGTCTCCAGTGGGTTGCTTCAGTCTCCCTGATCAGCAGTTTTTTAAAGACTTGGTGGTAGGAGAAACCGCGCAAGCTTCTGGGCTGTGAAATCCCCGCCACGTTTGTCCTTGCGGGAGGATGGAATTGGTTTGTTAGTGTAGCCAGAGGCCCAGCCTTGACCTCTGTCTTGGCCCTGTTAGATCCATCAGGCAGCCTGATCTTTCGATCACTCTCCTTGAGTCCTTGCCAACCAAACTCAGAGATGAGTGATCGTGGTTCATTGCGGGGTTCAGGCTTGTACTGCCATCGGTAGAGAGCTGCTAATTAATGGAAGTTCAAAGTTTCCAATAGGACCCATCATTTTGTTTGGCTCTAATGCCGAAGTGTAGATGACAGCTTTGTAGGAAGCAGCTCAGTAGAGGGTGAAGGGTGGGGTTTTCTTTTTGTGAAATGTTTTCTTAAGCCAATGCCAACATTAAGAGGAATATGCATAATATTCGGTTCGCCAGTGGGTAAATTCATCTTAGTATGTTTACTTTCTTATTTTGCCCATGCTTTAATTCAGTCTTCACTCATAGCCTTCTGGGTCAAATGCGTGGTACTAGAAACATGAAGGAGATGGAAGAATTACATTGTTTAGGGAGTCTAGCGTTCAGTGGAAGAAACTCAGAATGTGAAAAGATTAACAGAATGGCGTGGGCCCTGGTCAGTGTATACACAGCAGGCAAGAGCAATGGTGGTTGGGAAAGCCGTCATCTGTGGAACCAAGAGGACACTGTTGGGGAAGCACACATTACTAAGGGAGGAACGGGTGTATCAAAGATAGGACAGGCACTGACGTAACTGACTGAGGGAGAAACTGTATCTTTTACAAAGTCCTATGAAGAAAGGCTTTAACAAGCACAGCATGATGAAGTTGGAACTATGAGAAGCTAGGCATGAGATCAGAGTACTGTGGAAGGAAGGTAGCCACATAGCAACGGAACCGAGAGGTGAGGCTTACAATGGGAGATGAAAAGATTAGGCCTGATTTTCAAGAAGCCGCCGGACCAAGGACAAGAAAACATCAGTTTAATGTGACAGGAAGCTCATCTGGAGACTTATTTATATGATGGTGCATAAATGTAAACCAGAAATGAAAACACACTTGAAGGCACTGATAATTAGGAAATGTCTCTAGGATTTCAAATACATGACAGATTGGAAAGATACTTAGAAAAGAGATTGGCAGGATATAGACGGTCACTTTTGTGCCACATTGGCCATGATGATGAAAGAATCATGTACAATGTCTTCTGGAGAGGGGTAGCCCCCAGGAAGAAATGATTCCTTCAAAACCGGTGGCCAAAGGTGGAGTCTCATGGGTTGCTTGCTTGAGAGCTGAAAAAGTCACCCAGAGATACCCTATGCCAACTCAGAGATCACAACATGGTACGTGAAAGTTTGGAGCAGAACATGCTAAAATTTATACAAATTCAGTCATAGAAGAAAAGTTCCAAAAATGTGTACTTGGTTTTAAGTGGACTTCATTAGCTAACTAACGTATTAGCCGTTAACTTATCAAGAAAGTGCTTTCAACATTTAATATAACAGGAAATAGCCCTGTAACAGGAAGTGATAAGTGATGGTCTTTAGGACAAAACTAATACCCACTGTTGTCTACGATTTTGTAAATAGAGTTTGTGAAAACTTTATTGGAACACAGCAACATGGATTCATTTAAGTGAACCTGTGGCTGTTTTCTTGTTACAGTGGCTCAGACGTTCATTGGAGAGATTAGCTGATTTACAAAGCTATGTAGTAAAACCATCAGAAGATGTTTATGCTAAGCACAGATGAAAATGAGAAAGGCAACGGGGAAAAATGTTTAACTCATTGCGAAAGTTGAGGTGTTGCCCTCCTGCTGTCCCCATGTCGCTGGACCAACTAGAAGGAGAGACTGCTTACAACTTCCCAATAGGATGTTTATTGATTCTGTTCATCTGCTGTCATCCTACAAAGGTGGATGATGCATTGATGACAAAGAGTGGTCAATATAAGAATTTGGAAGGCCTGGGTAAAGGGTCCCCGGAACCCACAGACTTAAACCGAGGTCTAGGAACCCCAAGGAGCAGCCACAGGAGGGCAGCAAAGTCACATGACGCCAAAGATAGCTTCTTGAGAGCAAGAGAGGCCAGCAATGTGCCTTTTTAAAGCATTGTCTGGAATTTAGTGTGATGGACGCCACAATGCAAGGGGAATTTTGTCAGCATGACAAATAGTTTCCCTTGGATCAAATTAAGAAATTGTCAAAAATAAAACTTTGATTTGAGAGGATCCAAACATCTAAAAACAAGGAAGAACTTGGATTAGCAGGTTGTGTGTCAGCTAGCTCCTGGAGAAGACTTGTGTGTGTGTTCATTTAAATAACTAATGGTCCTGTTTTATCTGAATTCTACGCAGGAAAAATAACATAAGCCATACACAGCAGTCCTCCCATGGGAAAAAAAAGTCTTCTTATAATTATTATCCAGCAACAGTGAGCATTGAGAAGCAGTATTTCTTTTTGTCTTTCTCCCCTTTATCATATTTATTTATTTTGTGGTCTGCTCATGGCAAACATTGGACTAGAGAAGGGGGCATAGCATAGGATTAAAAAGAGAAGGATGGGGGCTGTTTTGTAATGTTCGAATCATACTCGCACCAGGAATAACAAATATCCCTAGGGGATAGCGCCTGACTTAAAAGGGTAGTTTTGTTTTTATTTCTCTTCTGCGCTTTGATTTTGGTCATGTGTTATGCCACAGTTTGATTTCCATATGTACACAGACTTCTAAAATCTTCGGCTCAGAAGAGCAGAGGTTTGTAATTGTAATGTAGACAAGCACACTCATTTCTTTTGTTCGAGGTCATTTAGAATTTCGAATTTTAAGAGCTGAGCTTACAGTCAGTTTCTATGGCCGGTTTCAATGAACTTATATGTTCATGTTAGCCACTTGAATGCTAACATGGGTCTTACAGTTGACAAGCCAGTTCTTGACAGTGACATGGCCACAGTTCTACCTTACTGTACCTGTTCTTGGTGGCATGTGGTACATCCATCAAGTGTTTGCTGAAATACTTATTTTTTTAAGCCCTTGATATTTGGGAGGAGATTGATGACTGTCTGAAATTTCTTAATCAGGATCTATTTTGACCAGCTCTTTCCAACTGAGGAGAAGTGATTACTAGATAATTATAGCAATTAAAAGAACATTTTTTCTTTGATTATCACAATAGTTAAAACCTTACACTTTGGAAATGAGAAGGAACTTTAGTTTAAAAAAAATGATTGACTTTGGAGAACTATGGGGTGTGTGGGGGAGAGAGAAAGGCTGAGACAGACTGTAGAGAGGGAGGAAGGGGAGGAGACAGAGGCAGAGGACCAGCAAACTTTGGAGCAGCAGTAGAAAGAGGTATACATGAATGCACAACTCTAATAATACATAGACTTTAGAGAAGAAAAATATATGTAGGTCTCTATCAGATTTGGATGCTAAATGCAAACCCCTCTTGCTTGCTTCATTTACAAAATTGTTCCCGTGATACATGATCTTTGCAACTTGAATGCTCTGAGATTTGCTTCCCGTGTCTTTTTTTTTCGGACTCTGGAAAGTGAAGCATGTGTTTCTCAGGTAAGATCCCCTGAACACAGGTTTGTATTTCTGTATCTGAGACACACACGGTGAAAGGATTCTGGAGCCGGAACAAGCAACATAACTTCAGTCAAGAATAGAAGCCTGGGTGTTTGCCTGACAGCTCTGGATTCCAAAGAATCCTCTCCTCCACAAACAGCACATCACAGTGTCTGGAGAGATGAATCACCGTGGGCTCTAGCTTCTAATGACCCTTATTCCCTGTGCTCTCTATGGTCTACAAATTCATTCCTCATTAGAGACCCTCCGACAATTAAATCATACTTTTTTCTGATAAAGAGCAACAGAGGAAAAACACCAGAAGAAGAAGTGGTAAGGAGAGAAAACAAGAGCGAGGAAAAGAGGATTATTGAGAAACACCTATGTCTAGAGTACTCCTTCACTTAATACGATGGTTTAGAGTCAAACCGAAAGCTCTTGCTTTATAGGAG
Organism: Microtus ochrogaster; assembly: GCF_000317375.1. Taxonomy (NCBI): domain Eukaryota; kingdom Metazoa; phylum Chordata; class Mammalia; order Rodentia; family Cricetidae; genus Microtus; species Microtus ochrogaster. Next base: position 21,756,865 of record NC_022023.1, read on the forward strand.
CTGACAATGGAGAGGAAAGACACAATTCTAGTGTTTCCACAAAGCTGAAAGAATGAGAACAGAGTATAATACCTTGAGTGTGAAGATGCCACAGTGAAACTTCATGCACTATACTCAAAAATTATTAAAATATGAATAAATCCAGTTTAAGAGATGGCTCAGTCATTAAAAGTGCATACGCTACTTGCAGATGGTCCAACTACAATTTTTTTGCTCCCAGAGGCAGCTCAAAACTGCCTGTAACTCATGTTCCAGGGAAGTCAGATGCCTCTGGCCTCTGTAGGTATCTGAACTTCTACATACACCACACATAGATAAACATACTTACGCCGAATTATTTTTAAAAAAAGAATCTTACATAGAAAAGTTTCTAAGAAATTAATTAGTACCTTAATTCTAAAGCTTTGGTTAGTTTATGTTGTCAACAGAATTGATTAAATATTTATATTTTTAAGATATTAATTTTAGCAATATTTGATGAAGCAGAGCTTCCCTGTTGGTATTCTGATTGGAACTGAACTGCAATTGTGTAGTGATGTTTGGATACTTTTACAAACTGACAATGTGGTCCTGCTGGTCGAGCACACCTTGGGGCTTCCCATTTACTCACTTCTCCCCTTGCGTTATACATTCATTACTTTCCTCATTTCAATGGCAAATTCCTTGATAAAAGCAATGCAAGAAATGAAGGGTTTCACGAGGCTCACAATTTGAAGACATAGTTCATCATGACGGGTCAGGAGATGGGCTGTGTGCTTGAGGCAGTCGGACACACTGTATTCACAGTCCAGAAGCGGGGAAAGGACTGCCGGTGCCCAGCTCACTTTCTCCTTTTCCCCTTTGTAATTTATTTTGGACCCAGCCCTTGCATGATACTGCCTATCTTTAGAGTGGGTCTTCCCTTATAGTTAAACCTCTGTGGCAATGGCCTCATGGACATATTCCAATATGCGTCTACAAGTTAATTCTCAATCTAGTCAAGCTGACAGTAAAGACTGACAGACCACCACAGAATCCTTCAAAGTTTGGTTCAGCTAGTTGTTTTGTTATTATTCTCGATTTCTTCCATTACATTCTGTCTTGATGTTATTTATGGGATTACATTTGAGCAGAAAGAGCTGTTTCTAAGAGAAGACAATGAAGCATGACCAAACAGTACAAAAGAGAACATTTTATGCAGGTACAACAACTAAAGCACCTTGGCAATGAGGCTAACCAATACATGGAGCAAAAGCAAGGGACAGAAAGTGAAAAATGGATACATGCTTACGGAAACGTAGGAATTCATAAAACTAGCATCTTAGATGAGTAGCATCTTAGGGAGGAATGCTTTTGTCTTCAAAAAATGTATTACAGCAACTCAACTGCCATTTGGAAAAAATAATACTACATCTGTACCTCTCTTTCCTATGCCACTAAAAAAATTAATGAAAGATTCAAAACTGAAATCAGACAATAAAGAAAATATTATTGGGCTTTATAAGACGTTGAAGCATCAGTCTATTTAAACATGGCCCGTGGAAGAAAGGAAGGAATATAAATAAGCACATAAAATTTAGAAAGTTCTGATGGCAAAATATCACAAACAAAAGTAAAAATACAAATAGCTGACGGAAATAAACTATGACAGATGGAAGCCCAATTTCATTAATGTACGAGGATCTTCTACAAACATCACATAGAAACGGGCAGAGAACTCAAGATGGCAATCCTTGAGAAAATAAAAACAAATGACTAAACAAAGGGAACAATGCCAGCCTCATTCATTGGGAGCACACGCGAAGCACAGCCAAGATAGGTAGCACTTGTCTGTGATGTGACTATCTGTGGCTTATAAGCCTGCTAATGAGTGCACGGACAGAAGGGCCAAGTAACCACATAGGTGTATAAAGTGACAGAGGATTTGGACAATGACTTGGCAAAGTTGGGTACAAATGCACATGCCTTTCAACAGAGAGATTCCAGTTACCTTACCAGCCTGTTCCACAAGTGTTGAAGTGACCTACATAGGAGCTGAAGAGATGGCTAAAGAAGATAAGAGTGTTTGCTCTATCTGAGGACCCAAGTTCATTCTCAAGTGCCTGTCAGCATCAGTTCCAGAGTATCTGGCAACCTCTTCTGGTCTTCACAGGTACTTGCCTACACAAAGAACACACACACACTCACACACACTACATACAAAGTCAAAACTCATACCTTCAAACCATGAGCTACACACAATGATTACGTGACTTTTATTTGAAAACTCTATTTTCAAAGATCATTTTCTGTTGGTGTATGTAACCAACATACATGTTGATAGAAGGGAAGGCTTCTGAGCGAGAGCTCAGTGGGGACAGGTCTTGCTGTGAGAACATGAACACCAAAGTTGAGATCCCAGTTGGGAGCCATTGCAAAGCACATCTGTGACCAGCCAGCTGAATGCCAAGTTCCAAGTTTAGAGAGAAATGTTGTCTTGAAAAATAAGGTCGACAGCAGTACAGGAAGACACTGAACATCTTTCTCTATGCTCTGCATGCACATGTACATACACATGTACCCAGAGATAACATATCCACATGAACATACACATAATAAATCACACAATAAAGAAAGAAATAACTGCGCGAAAGCATACTTTTACTAAAATTTAGTGTGTGTACAAATGCTGATGTATAATGCCACCTGGGATATATTGACATTAAAATTTTAAGGTTCTAAGCCTGAGTAGTATTATGATATAATTTTATTTGCGAGTAATGTGCATTATTGAATGAGATGGAGAGGGTGATTATGGAAAGAGAAAGTGAAGGAGCTTAGCGTTTAGTGTGGAATGATTGTGACCTGTACTGTTTTGTGTGGTGGTTTTGGTAGCCATTCCACAGATGGCCATGGTTGTTAAATTCATAGAGCTGACGTCAGCAGGATGACAGACTGGGAAGCCGTAGATTGTTGTGTTCACAGATAGATACGAAACAACCAACTAGAAATTAAATCTAACTCGATTGGGGCTCGGGAAAGCATGGAAGATCTACAGTAACAAATAAACAACCAGTGAGGGACATGTCACAGCTGAAATAATGGATAGTTTCACGGAGTTTTTCTCAGCCTCCCCTTATTCTCTCTCTTGTGCTAGAGGATACTATTAGGAGAAAATATGAACTCTGTTGGGAGCAGTGAGACCCCAGATCCTGAATTTCTTGTAAGCCCCTGATCTGAGTTCCTACAGCTGCTCTGAGCACGAGACCTTCAGGAGTTCCTGATGGCAGGAGAGTGGTTTCTGGTAGGTTTGGCTGGGGTGTGGCTATCTCTATATAATTTGCCTCTGAACACAATAAAGGGGGCATTCTTGGGGAATTCAAGGATGACCCGTGTTGTTGTGTCTCTGTCTGTGTGTGTCTGTGTATTTTAAACTCCAGCCCCTTGCCCGACAAACTGGGTGCCAGAGCACAGAGCGCAGACACGGAGGCGTGGTGCGCGGCAGAACTCCATCTCAAAATACCTTCCATAAGTCAGACAGAGAAGAATGAACCAAATTATCAATGTACTGGCCTGTCCGCCGGCTGATTAAATGTCTTGGAATTTAGGTTTGAAGGACTGTGAGGACAAGCCAGGTATGAGAAACTGCAGTGTGCTGGCAAGTTTTATGGCAACTTGACACAAAGTAGAGTCATCAGAGGAAGGAATCTCAATTGAGAAAAAGTCTCCATAAGATTGGGTTGTAGATAAGCATGGAGGGCATGTTTGTAACCTGTGATTGATGAAAAAGGACCCAGGTCTATCCTTAGTCTGGTGGTCCTGAGTTCTATAGAAAAAGTGAGCTGAGTAAGCCATGAAGAGCAAGTCAGTAAGCAGCACTCCTCCATGGCATTGTTTTCAGCTCCTGCTTTTAGGTTCCTGTTCTGCTTGAGCTTCTGTCCCAACTTCCTTTGATGATGAACTGTGATATGGACGCATAAGCTGAATCAACCCCTTTCTTCCCAAGTTTCTTTTGGTTTCTTCTGTGTTTCATCACAGCAATCGTAATCCTAAGACATGCAGTGTGGTTAACTACAGATTCCCAGAGCCGAAGAGTAAAGTCACAGAATCACAACAACTAAGGAGTGATAGAGAAGTACAAGGGTTACTCCTAAGAAAACAGGAACATACAGAATCAGTCATTTATACTAGAGAAGTGTCAGGGGATTAGGAGCACACACATAGGCCCAGGGGAAACACTTATCCAGGAAGTGATCAAGAGTACAGTAAGATCTCGAAAGATCTCCTCTTCCACAAAGTCAGGCTACAAAGACTGAGAAAGGTTGACTGTATTTTTTAATGGTAAATTTTCCACAAAAGACACGAATTTGCAAAGAAATAAAAAAGCATGGTCTATTCAAAGGAACAAAAAATGAATCTCCAGAAAATATCCCTGAAGAAAGACAATTTCCAGAAACATTGAACAAAGCCTTTAACACAAATGCCTTAAATATGTTTAAAGAATGAAATTGGGTATTCACTTTCTGGACCGTGAATGGGGCTGAAAAGAAAAACTCAGGAGAAAGAACTATAGCAGAGGAAACGGATCTGGAGTATGGTCCTGATCCTGATGAGCAGGATGCATGATACACTCAGGGACCAGCAAGATGGCCGGACTTTACAAGCTCCAGGCTCTGAAGCTCAAAGAAGTAATATTAGCATCCCATGGAAGGAGCCTGGACCACAGAGAAGAGCTTCTGTTTGTGTTGCCAGAAAGATATAGTCACTGTGAGGAGTGTGGCATACAACAGGAAGTAGCTCATGGGGAGATGCCACTGTCACCTTTAGCCTTCTAGTCTTCTTTTCCTGAGGTCTCCTGATGTTTGGGTTCACCTAGAAATCCATTGGCCAAGTACCCAGGGTGGTTTTTTTTTTCTTTTTTCTTTTTTTTTTTTTGGTTTTTCGAGACAGGGTTTCTCTGTGGTTTTGGAGCTCTTGTAGACCAGGCTGGTCTCGAACTCACAAAGATCTGCCTGCCTCTGCCTACCAAGTGCTGGGATTGCCCAGGGTGTTTTGAGCCATGAAAAATAGCTAGCTTCCCTGGATGAGAAACTGATCAGAGAATGGGAGTTGTAGAGAATAACAAACGAAAAGGAAGCATCATAGATCTCAAATCATTTCCGGAATAAAATGCAGAAGAAACCACAAAATAAGCACTAATTATGTTTATCCTTCTCCTGACTTCTTAAACCACCCACTTCTTCCTTGACCTTATAAAAACCTGAAACCATAAACCATGGATCAATGTCGAGATTCCAACTGGTCGGAGTCAGCATCCCAAACACCTTGAGAACAAACTTAGACCGTGAGCTGATTAGGGAAGGACTCCATAGTCACTTCCCTTGGCCAGATAATTCCAGGGTTAATCCACAGCTCTTTCCCACACCACTCCAGCCTGTGCTCTTGACACTTGAGAAAGACGGGGCTGTTTATATTTTGGTAGAGAGCTCATACTATCAATTCACACATTAGTGAGCCCAGCTCCTGCTCGTTTCTATCGGGGTGTATTGAGTCATGGCTAGAGAGATAGCTGCTTCTCAGAAGGGGGAAAATACTTAGCTGTCTGATGAAATGTTTTAAATGCATAGGGTTCACCTTGGGGTTGGCTGCTGTTCTGATTTTATCCATTAATAACACACAGGGCTGCCTCTGTAGTCTCCCGGGCTGATAGGAAAAACAGTACTGCTTACAGGTCTTTGCCTAGCCTGGGGGAGGAGATTCCAGATGCAAGCTGTGGACACACACACAAAACCTAGTTCACATGCTTGAAATGGGACTTTTGATTCTTTTTAAATGAAGTGACATCACATCAAGGACCCTTCCATTGTGTAATATTTTGGTAATATGTGTGTGATCTGAGGCCTGAATCTAATCAGCTTTACTCTTACACACACACACACACACACACACAGAGAGAGAGAGAGAGAGAGAGAGAGAGAGAGAGAGAGAGAGAGAGAGAGAGAGAGAGATCACTGATTCCAAAGCCCTTGGTATCATGGGTGGACTTGGAAGGGTAAGTAAGACCCTTCCGACAGTTTCTCCTATTCAGTTTTAAGCTGATGCTTGTTCTTACAGGAGGAAATCAAAGTAACTAAAGTAAACCAATAAAAAATATGCTGTCTTGACTTATCAGCAAGGGTTTGTTTTTAAGCAAGGCCCGCTTTGAGGTCCTCCACTCTCCGTAGGGCATGTAAGGATGTTTCACAGAGAGCCTCTGAGCAATTAGGTTTCTACCACAAGTTGGTCTGCAGATGTAATCTACTAAGCAAAAATCAGGATCATTTTGTTCACAGTCCACACACAATTATCTGAATGCTGATTACGGACATGCTTGAAGTGTGTAACGAATAGCCTCTTGCCACAGAGAGGGGTGTTTTAAGCGTTACTTAGGAAATAAATCTTCGGTGTGTGAAAGCATAAAAATCGAGAGAAAGGCTTAGAAGAAGTACGCGGAAGATGATGACTGGATTGTTTCCTAGAGACTCGGGCTGTGCGAAGAAGGGGATGACTTTAGCCAAGCCAGAAGGAATTTCGTTTTCTTATAAAGTAGAAATGCCTCAACTTGATTAAGTCTGTGCAAGAATGTGTGTGGAATGTGGCTTTGCCCCGATTCCTCTATGTGAGTGTGTGCACACCCGTGGGACAGTGGATGCGTGGAAATCAGAGAGTGGACAACTTGAGATGTCAGGTGTTGCCTCTGCGTTGTTTGCAGGGGGTCTTTTACCTGTTGCGTGGAAAAGGACTCAAATCGCAAAAGTCGTGAAGACAGCCAGGAAAGTCACCAATAGAACAAAAATGAAAGGAATGAAAGAAAAGTATTATAGTATTAGAAGAGAAACAGGGTACAATGCTTATTTTACAGGAATCGTGAAGGAAAACAAAACAATGAAACTGGATTAATTTTTAGAATTAAAATTCAAAAATTTCCAGAAATAGATAATATTTCTTGATTCTCATTGAATTTTTGGATGTGAAATTATTTTATCACTTTGTATTGGTTTAGGTGAGAGCAGATGCACATCTGTTGCTTTTGCTTATACAATTTATTTGATATTTTTATCTAGAAGCCTTAGAGACTGGTATTGTTAGCTTTGTAATGTAATGATTTCACAAGGAATCATTGAATTGAGAAGTTTGTTATTTCGCAGTTCTTAAGGGAATTATGGTGTGCGTTTGAGGCCATGATCAGAAGAAAACTCCTAAACAGTAAAAATGTTCATTGCGAAAAACGGATGGAAAAACTTAGAAGTTAAACACCTGCCTCAAAATCTAGAACAACGAATAGACAAGGAGGCGCAAAGCATGGGAATTGTAAATCTAAAGTCACATGGAAGGTACAGAAAATTAGTTGCGGTAATTGATAAATCTGAGTTCCGTGTTTTAAAAAAATCTACAAAATAGACAAAGTCCTAGCTAAATTTATCCCGAATGATAGTTTGACATAAAAGAAAGAATGATGAAGAGAAAATAAACACTGGGAAGGAAAACAAAAGTTCAAATGATATGAATCTGTTTTACAAATTTCCATGCAAAGCTTAAAATTTCCCTAAAACAATAATCTCCTCTAAATGTGACCTAAACTGAAATTAATTCTGTTACAAGCTGAAAGCATAAAAACTGGGCCAGTGGCTTGGTGGGTAAGGGCACCTGCCAGCAGGCATTATCATCCAACCAGACATTTGTCTTCTGACCTCCACGAGGGTGCCCTGGAGTGATGGTGCTACCCACACACAAGAGAAATATATAACATATTAAAAAAAAAACAACAACAACAAGACAAACAAACACCAACAATGGAAACAGGAGGAAAACAGCTACTCATGGCTTGCTACCTGAAGCTACATCTGGATGGCTTCACGGGAAATTCTCCTGCATTGTTAAAGGATAGAGATTATGCTATCAATTGCTTCAGGGGATTGAAAAGAAAGATGACCTTACTGTAGCCATTCCCAGATACCCTGCTATAGAACCCGTCACCCTGTGGCTCTCCCACCCCCCGGTCCCCCTGGAACCTTTTCATTGTTTTGTGTCTATCGTGAACAATTTACATATAAAATGGTTTGTGCCTGTGATTAAAGTATCATTTTTTTAAAGCCATTTTCCTACCCTTCGCTAGCTAGACTTGGTTGGCTCGTTTACTGAATACGGACATCATGCATCCCGTGGAACCAGATGAGTTAAGCCAGCGCTGCGTTACCCCTCATGCAATTATTTCAGACATCTCTAGCTCTATTATCTTGGCTTTCTGGGTAAATTTCAAACTGACACTAAATTGAGCAATAACTTCAGTTACTATAACAATTATCATTATTTAACAAAAAGAAACCTCTGTGTTGAAGCACATAATTCTTCATTTTCCCTTCCTCCACTGCTGAATTTGATGAAAAAGCCCAGATTTTATGATGAGATGATTTCCAGTGTAAAGCAAAAGTGCCCTTCTTTATTTATAGCAGGTTTGAAGTGAGAAATTTCTTTGAGAATATTTTGCCAGGAAAAAAAATCTTTGTTTCCCAAAGGATCCCGGAATGCTTTTTTTTTTTTCATTCCAATGGTGAGAACTATGTAAATTACTATGTCACACATTTTCCCTTTGCTGTGGACAAAATCAGACTCAATTCTTATTTGTGGAGAAAAAGAATATTAATCTATATGGTGAGATTATAGTTTTCTTTCCCTCATATTGTATATATATTATTTTACTGAATATAGTTAACCTGCTAAGTTAAATTAATTAAATTGAGAAAATGCTTATTAAATACACAGAATACAGGGCAGTGAAGGGCTAACCACTAGAAATGACATTGTGTTATGGTTAATTGGGCATTTCTCAGATAGTTTGGCAAACAAAAGGCATAAAATCAAATAGCCACCAGCTAGATAATATCCCAACCTTGCTGAACACTGAATGAACTCTTTGCTGTCTTCCCTGGTGTCTTGGTTCTGGCTATTACAATTTTTACTGCCGTGGATAAATAAGTCAGCCCCTCAGGAGTTATCTGGCTTTTGTATCTAAGGATTCAAACAACCCAGATAAGAAAATACTTGAGGGGAAAAAAAATCCCTGCTCTAAATATATAGGCTTTCTTCTCTTCTTATTCTCCAGCCCCCACGCTGTCATGGTAATTTATAAAAGCATTATAGAGATAGCTGAAAGCGCGTGGAGGCCAGACACAGGTCCTGGACACATGGCACATCGTGTGACTCACAGGACTTGAGCACCAGAAGATGCAGTATGTTCTGGTTTTCTGGAAACAGAGGGTGTCTTGACTGTCTATTCCTTTTTAAGACTTCACCAGGCAGTGCCAAGTGGTGGTGGCACACACCTTTAATTCCAGCACTCAGGAGGCAGAGATAGGCAGATCTCTATAAATTCAGGGCCAACCTGGTCTACAAGAGCTAGTTCCAGAACAGCCAGGGCTTTTGTACAGAGAAAACCTGTCTTGAGAAAAAAAAATATATATATCTGTTAACTGAGATTTTCTGTCCTGCCCAGTCCTGTAGCCATTTAGTACCAAATATCACACAGAGGTTTGCATTAATTATAAACTGATTGGCCCATTAGCTCAGGGTTCTTCTTAACTTTTATAACTTATATTAGCTCATTATGCTTGTCTTTGTTAGCCACATGGCTTGGTACCTTTTTTTTTTTTCAAGACAGTCACATCGTGTTTCCTCACAACAACAGACTGCAGAATCCTTTTCCCAGAATTCTCCTGCTCTCATCACCTCTCCTCTACATCCTGCATGATTGCCCCACTATACTTCCTGCCTGGCTACCAGTCAACCAACATTATATTAAACAAGTACAAAAAACAAATGCTTATGGGGTAAAACCATTGTCCCAAAGCAATCCCCCTCCCCCTTTTTAAAGAACAAGAACTCCGAATCTAATCTCCTTTGTTTAGCTTTTCTCCTGACCATTATCCATAACAACTTGTAACCAAGAAAGGAAAATACTCCATAGTCCATTTTTTTGGGAATGTGGCCATAGTTTTTCAGGCTACTTCCTGTGGGTTGGAAGCACCAATATTCAAAAGAAAATAATTCTAAAGAAAATTTAGAATTATGATCAATTCATGACTGGAGTATCCAGTGAGGCTTGATCTTCTCAGTCAGCAGTCTTGAGGCTGTTCTGGTTGTAGAATCTGGGCCATCAGCTTTTATTGGAGATTTCTCAGGGGGTCTTCCTTGACCAAACCTTATTTTTCTTAGCCCAGAATAAATCTATAGCTTCTCATTTTCTATGGAAACAAAAGTAAAATTTCTTCTCCAAAGTAGCATATCTTTTGACTTCAATTTTGAAGTCAAGGCTTTTAAAAATATTTATGTTTTATTAATTCAGCAGCACTTATATTCAAATGTCTTTTAGCAGTTGTTGCTCCTTCCACAGCTGTCAAGCAATTCAAAGACAACATAATAATATACAGTATCCAGACTCTCTGTGTATTTTTCATCTTCACATGGCTTTATTTTAATCTTTATTTATTTTATTTTTATTTTTAATTTTTGGCCTTTTGAGGCAGGTTTTCTCTGTATATCATTGGCTGTCCTGCAATGCCCTCTGTAGACCAGGCTGTCCTTGAATTCACAGAGATTTGCCTGCCTCTATCTCCCAAGTGCTGGGATTAAAGGCATACGCCACCACACCTGGAACTCACAGAGGTCTGTGTGCCTCTGCCTCCCAAATGTTGAGATTAAAGGTGTGTGCCATCACACCCAACTACTCTATTTTAAGGACTTTATCCTTTTTTTTCTCTCAAGCCTACATATATTTTTAAACACACTATAAACCATTTAGAGGTTTTCTTCATCTGAATCTATCTTTACTGTATCTCTCTCTGTTTTTGACCACATGAGTCTTTAATTTGTTAAGTGATATGGCTAGGATTAAAGCTGTGGCTTTGACAGCTAGATCAAGCCCATTCCTTAGCTTTCTGAGATTCCAGCCTCATGGCAGAGGTACCAGGCAGAGCCATGTTTATTGCCACAACTCTATGGCATTTCAAGGTCTGTACCACCACCAAGAAGCATGCTATAGGCTAGTCATAAACACCATTTAAGTGTTTTGTGGCTAAGCCTATTAAAAAGGCTGCAAACTTTTTGCAGCTGAAGCTAATTCAGGAAGCCTCTCTTAAATGAGACACATTTGCCTTTAGCTAACAGAGACCACCTGAGAAAATGCTGCTATCAATAAGCCATGCTTAACTCTCTTTCTTTCTTGTCTAGAATTACTTTCCAAGCTCTGTCAGGCTCTATGTGGATGCAGTTGTCCACATGGGGAACCATTTTGTTGTCTGAGGTTTTCTGTCCCACCTAGTCCTGCAGCCAATAAGTCTCAAAGAATCACACAGAGGTTTACATTAAATATAAATTGATTGGCCCATTAGCTCAGGCTTCTTATTTACTCTTATAACTTACATTAGCCCGTTATTCTTGTCTATGTTAGCCATGTGGCTCACTACCTTTTTTGGCGAGACAGTCACATTTTGCTTCCTCTGTGACTGGGTCACAATAGCAGACTGCAGAATCCTCTTCCCAGAATTCTCCTGCTCTCATTGCCCTGCCTCTACTTCCTGCCTGGCTCTGACAATCAGCATTTTATTAAACAAGTACAAGAAACAAATGTTTATAGGTTAAAACCATTGTCTCACAGCAAAGACCTTTTCAATTTTAATTTTGTGTATGTTGGGGAAGGGTGGATGTATGTCTACCATGCCCACAGAAGCCAGAAGAGGGTACTAAATCCCCTTGATCTGGAAGGTGCTGAGAACCGATCACTGGCTCTCTACAGGAGCAGTATGTGCTCTTAACAGCAGAGTTCTCCAGTCCATCTGCCCCTCTGGTATACGTAAACACCCCAATGACCTTTGGAAGATCACCTTGAAAAGCCAATGAGGTTTGCTTGAAGCCAAGATACTTTGATCTGGAAGATGGCTTAGCAAGTGAAGAGGCTTGCTACACAAGCCTGATGACCTGAGTTTCATCTCAAGAATCTATATGATAGAAGACAGCCCACTTTTGCCAATGGTCTTCTGACCTCCATACTCACACTGTGGCATATGAGTGACACACATACACACACACATAAGAAGAAGAAGAAGAAGAAGAAGAAGAAGAAGAAGAAGAAGAAGAAGAAGAAGAAGAAGAAGAAGAATTAGAAAGTAAATTGTTTTTAAAAAATAAGTTATGTAACATTTATATGTCCCCAAATACATTCTATTCCTGTGCTTTTTCATCCTTGTTTATTCCTTTCTTAGTTGTTACACTATCTTCTTTATATATAACAGGCTAGACAGTATCTTACTTAATCACAATTAAATGATTGGAGGCAGCAAGAGAGGTAGAGGTGGAGGAGAGAGGCAACAATGAGGTGAGACTGAGGGCCTGAGAGCTTAGAATCAGAGGATGCAATTTCATAAACTTCTTTCTACTTTGGCTTTACAAACTCCTACCAATACATTGTATCATCCTTCACTGTGATGGTGGAATTAGGTTTATTTATTGCTGGTTGTAATGTGCTTAGCCTATCATACTATGCTTAGAGTATGACATAGTGTGCTCAGCCTCTGAAGCAAGAAAGGCTGGGGCAGTTAGGAAGGGCTACCTGACCTGGAAATTGATAAGTAGGGCTGGATCGTCTCAGGTGGATAGGTAAATTTCCCTTACTACAGAGCCAGAAAAAGCCAGAGTCCAAGCACTCACGCTATTGCTTTTGTCATACTAGAAACTGTGACATACTAGGAAGAGTACTTGTCATACCAAGAATTTCATCATACTAGAAAGACTATGACAGAGATGGCCTTACTGTGAAAAATTAAAGACACTTCCTAGTAGTATTTACTGTGTCTGGGCTATACGACATGGTCCTTATGATATGGTCCTTAAACTTATAAAACAGTGAGGAAGCTGTGTGGATGTCTACTGTTATCAATAAAACTGTGCCTCATCCCATCCCTTGTCTTGTTGGGACATTGACATTACCGAATTCACTCACTCATACACTCAGTCACCAAACGGGACTTATAGCATCAGAGTCAAACCCACAGAGACAATGACAGACAAGAGCTGTGGCTGATGCCTGAAATCACAAAAATGGGAGGTAAGGGAGACAGAGTGCTAAGAGCAGGAGAGGGAGGAGGTCAGTCACCTATTAGTGTGGGGCTTGGAGGTCCCCGGGGCACTAGAATGCAGACATGCGTCATCAGAATGGCTACACATTTATGTTTCAACAGCAATGAAGACCTTATTTGTTATGAGGCTGGAATCTCAGGCCTGGGTAGATAGCTAACTATCTAGCTGAGCAGGTCTATCATCTAACTAAGGGACCACCCCTCAGGAAGGCAGATCTTCCTTAAACCATGTTGAGGAGTTCGGAGGAATAATGTGCTTGTCTTTTCTGGTTTCCCCTTCCTTTTATTAAAACATGATTTCCTAACACTTTGGGCTCCAATTTTTCTATAATGTTCCCCTTTCTGCCAAGTGGTTGACCTTCATGTTTGCTTAACTCAGATGCCCTGGTTTTTTCCTCTCTCTTTTGTCTCCACCTTCTGCCTCCAGGCAGTTGTTGAGATTTACAACTTCCCTGCCCAGGGATTTACTTTTAAACACTAATAAAATTGTCCTCAAGCTCCTGTTGAGTCTGTTCCGAGGTTATTTTATTAATGAAACTACGGACCCCAAGAGAATGCCACTACTCCAGCAACAGTGGCAACTCTGGTAAAAATTTCCCAATTGCTGGTTAACATTCCCATTGTTTTCCAAGGTGGGAAGGCTTGGCTTTCCATCCTGGATGATTAGTAGGCAAGTCTGACTGTGGTGGAAAAGCCAGAAGAATCAGAATGAAAAGGGCAGTTACTCATCAACCAGGTGAGATGAGGAGCAAGGCTGGACACAGAGCTTCTGAGAATGCCGTGAAGGACAGATGTCCTCGCTTCTAACATTCTAACATCTCAGCACACTGGACGACTCTGCACAGTCACGTGAGATGCTAGCTGGCTTAGTAACTCTTCGAGTTAGAAAAATATTAGCGTTTTATGAGACAAGAGAATACTGAATTGGCCCACAGCACTGCTAAAATAACTTCAGCCAAGCCCCAGGTTGGCAAATTCAGAACATCCACAAAGCACATCTTTATTAGCTCTGCTCACGGTTTAGGATATCTTTAAGAGTGCTCTTCTTAATTTTTTTCAGGATAAAAAGCTGAATTTCATTAGCAGGAAGGTAATGGTGAAGTGTTTAAGTCATGGAATGGGATTCCTTGCCTCGAAAAGCGAAGCCTGCGTTTCCTATCTTTACATGTTGAGAGAATGCTTTGTTAGTTTCAGAATAAAGAAACATTAAAATTCAGCCCTCACTTGAAACCTACCTACAGTGAACAAAAATAAGAGATAGATAGAGAAACAGAGAGAGAGAGAGAGAGAGAGAGAGAGAGAGAGAGAGAGAGAGAGAGGAGAAATGTTGAATATTTGCACATCAGCAAATGGACTCGGTGATCTGCAGAGCAGCTCTACTGTCAAAGAGGGGCTGCGGGATAAGAAACACATGTTTCCCACCTGACAACCCTTGGCATCTCATACATCGCCTCTACAAGTGCACACGTGAAAACTGCCAACACCAGCAAAATTGTGCCCAAGTTTCTAGGAAGTTAAGCTAGCCAAGCAGGGAAAGGAAATGTGGTTAGATTGCATGTAAAAAACCTAAGGACCCTGAAAACTGACCTCTTGATCATTTTTACCAGAGGATAATTCCCAACCCTTTGGAAGAGAATTGTCCTTCTATTTATAAATCAGAGAGCAATTGGAGACAGACTCACAAGGGTATATAGGGATATGGAGAATGAACATGCATGATGGGGCTGGGGTAGGAAAAATGATGTGGAATAATGGACATTTCTCATCACTGGGGGGGGGGGGGCTCTCTGCCTAGGGAAAGCCTTGAGGTGATCCCTTGGCCTGCATTTTCTAGTGAATCATCTCCCTACCCATCTTTTCCATTATCAAAGAACACATTGCTAAGGAGTCAGCATCAATTAATTGGCTTGTTACTTCTCATTAGACATGGAATTATCAACACAAGATCAAGTTCTCAACAAATGCCTGCAAACCATAGGATCATTCAATAGTCAAAGTTTGCTTCTAAGTCACACTAACCATTCCTTGTAAATATGGTCTCATTTCTTTACCCAAACTATTGATTGAGGAAATTGGCAACACAACTACTGTATATCAATATAGTCCATTTGAAGAAGTTCAAAGTTTGACTGCTTGCCTGATTCATAGTGTCACATCCAGAATGACTTGATTCTTGATCTGTCTGAATTTATGGAAGGACTGAAAAGAGGACAGACAAGCACACATATACATGGAATAGTTGGATCATATATATACATATGTGTATATATACATATGTATGTATTTGTACATGTATGTGTATATATACATATACATACACATCTGACCCCAACTATATGTGTGTGTATGTATATATCTATCCATAGCCATAACTAGCATGTGCACTCTGACCAAGTGAACCTCAGTGTCTTTGTTACAGGTGGGGGAGGGGTTAGCTAGTCTATGTAGGATGTCTCTATAGGCCAACAGTCTCCTACTGCAAAGATCTGGAGGGGAAAGCTGCAGTTGCTAGCTCTTACACCCAGCAGCCAATCAGTAGTAAATGCTCCGACTTGCACGCATTGTCAACCTCTGCACTGAGACCAGAGGAAGGCTTTGTCAATTTCCCATGTGCCTGAAGCACTGCCCCTTGACATGCTGTGCTTCTGTCCACAATACACAGAAGCTAGAAATATCATCTCCTTTTTACACATTCGCTCAAGCCTCTTTCCACACCACGCAGCACAGTGAGAAAGCTTGATTATATTTTATTTGGATATTGACATATTCTTGAGAATACTGCCTTTGTGTAAAGTCTGGGGTACTCTTCAGATATTGATGTGGGAGTGATTTCTTATTAATAAAGAAACTGCCTAGACCCATTTGGTAGGCCAACCCTTAGGTAGGCGGAGAAAACAGAACAGGATGCTGGGAGAAAGAAGCTGAGTCAAGGAGTCGCCATGATTCTCCCACTCCAGGCAGACGCAGGTTAAGATCATTCCTGGTAAGCCAGCTCGTGGGCTACACAGATTATAAGAAATGGGCTAGTCCAGGTGCGAGAGTTAGCCGAGAAAAGGCTAGATATAATGGGCCAAGCAGTGTTTAAAAGAATACAGTGTCTGTGTAATTATTTCAGGTAGAGCTAGCCATGTGAGCAGCCGGGTGCAGGGGACGCAGCCTTGCCGCTCTTATTTCAACAAGATATATTTTACAGAATTAGCTGTATATTGTCTCTAATTATTTTTGATTAGTTTTGCTCTCTGTTTTAGTTATTACAGCTAAAAATCCTCAGATCAGTCTGGTTCGAACTCCACAGCTTTAGTAGAGTGTATATGCATGCCCATGCATGGTGATGTCAACAGCATTTATTAGTATAGTACAGAGGCTACAATTGGTAAGTACGATTTCTATATCATTCTTTGTCACAGCTTCCAATTAAATTAGATTAGATTGAGACCCCCATGACCAAGTTCCACTTGTATGGTGAGTCTCAAGGCTGAGTTTTAAACTCAGACTTAGTGGCATAGGCTAAAACCCATGGTTTACTTTTTTATATTTTAATTTTTTACAATTTGCTTTCTCTATGGCTCCTTTTTTGACTAGCTTACTCTACTCACTGCACTTTAGGGACAATAATGTGTTTGGGGACCTGTTCTTGCATATGTATATCTGTATTGTTCTGACTTTCCTGTGGAGGTGTGCACAAGGAGCACACACACACACACACACACACACACACACACACACACACACACACAATCATGCAATGCTTCAAGATAGGATTAATTAAAAATTTGTCACTTACATTAATGGCTGGTGATGGGTAAATGACATTGTAATTTATTAGCATTTCTCCACTGAAAGACATTGATATTACTGTTCACTATTTTTTTTTTTTTTTTGCTCTGGGATGTCTGCAATAAACACAAACAGTTTTTCCTAGTGTGTCAATCTCTGCTAACACTCCTGATCAATCCAGAACAGATTATACACAAAGGAATAAGGATTATATCAGAAAACACTGCAGAGGGGTCCTTCAAAAAGTCAATTTAACTGCATTCAGATGGACCCTGTGAGGGACAGCTGGGTTCCCTATCAAGTAGCTGACTACCATAAGCTTCAAGTTTGAATGCTTTACCATCTTCATAGGAAGAAAAATATGATCATGTTTTAACTACCTTTTTAAAAATTCTTGAGTATACTACCATTGTGCAGATTTTGGGGGGTGCTACTGATGTTTGTGTATGTTGGGGTTCATGCATGAAATATCACACCTTCAGAGGTCAGATGACCCCTTGTGTGAGTACGTTCTTTCCTTCCAGCATGTAGGACGCAGGCATTAAAATCAGGTCCATGGGCTGTCTGCAAACATCCTTAGCCACTATCTCATCTGGCCCTACTCAAAGAATACAGTACAATACAAAGAATTACAATTCAAGAGTTTTAATTCTTTATACTTTCTTTGTCATTCAATTGTGTTTAAATGCCTCTTACTACAAAATGAAATCTTTAAAAAGAAAAAAAAAGTAGTTCAATTACAGGTAAGGGTTTCTGAGGCTTTTATGAGGTACAGTGTTGTTTCCCCTGATATAAACAAGTCAAAGCTGAGCAGCTTATCTGGCCCACGATTTACTGAAATTCTAGGAACAGCAGTATTCTTTGGCCAGAGCGGAAACATGGATCTTGGTGTTGATTTTACTTCTGAGATGGGCCTCTGAGATTTCACAGGCAGAGGAATGGAACTAAGAAGTCTTGAGTCCTAAATACTAACTAAGAACAATGGCTAGAGAGTATTTCTACCAACCATAAGAGATTAAAACAACAGCGGTTGAGTTCAACTTAGAAAATGCTGTTCAGGCCTTCCCATGGTGATGGCAGAATAACCAAAAAAAGCAAAACCAGAGATTCAAAGTTGGTGCTGTGAGAGCATGTTAGCGATGGGTTTAAAGCCACACACTGCCCTCTCATCTGCCCGTTCCTGTGAAAATTGGCTAAGGTGAGCCTGATCAGGTAGCAATGAGGCCACGAGATGTCTCAGGCTGCTGCAGGCCGACAGATGGGTACAGGTTTTTCTCCGAGTGGCATTGGAGCTGCAGCCCTACCTAAGCCAGGAGCACTTGCTGAAGAACAGGAGACCTGCCCTTAGCTTCACTTCTGAGCATCCTCCCCTGTTCATGCAGGTAATTCCCTCCACTCTCTAGACTGGGGCCTTTCCAGTTGACATTGTAGTCTCTTGTATTCCCAAATGCCTCTTCCAACATAGTGTCACAGGTTCACAGGCCTGCAGCTTTGTCCTGCCCCTGAATTGCTCAGAATAACTGCTCAGGAGCAGACAGGACCTTTTCCAAGTGACACCCAATATCTTAGGTATTTTACACTCCAAGTGATTTCGTTACTTCTCAAGTCTGCACTGTGTCAAATTAGCTAATCTACACAAGTATGATTGGACACATGGTTTGACACCGTTTTGTTCTCCCAGAATACAGATAAAGACACAGCAGGACTTTCATCTAATAAAACTTCCACCCCAGAGAGTGATTCCTATGATGAGAACCCCATCCTCATCCGTGCCGGCCATTTCGGTGTTCACTAAGTCACCCTGGATAGGTGAACTCTCTACTTAGTCTCTGTGTGGGGTAAGGCTTAGACCTTATGTTCATATAGGTCAGGACTTTTTGTTGTTGCTTTTTGTTTTGTTTTTTTTTTCTGCTTTCATTTAGCATACGAGGACCATTTTTCTTTTTTGCATTTTTTTTTTCTGCATTTAGTGTGGGGATGCCAGGAAAATGCCCATAATTCTTTGCTCTGCAGAGCTTGTTACACAACTCCTTAACACAAAACTTGATGTGAAAATTGGTTCTTTTGAAATTTTTATTTGTGTGTGTGTGTGTGTGTGTGTGTGTTTAATTTTTTGGCAGGCTTTGGGAAAGGCCTATTTCCTGGCACTAAAAGTAGCCATTCCTGGCGTGAACAGCCCCTGACAATCCCCAGCATATGGTAAGACAAGACGCTTGCCCACCCATCGGGTAAATGCCATCTTTCTGACTGTAGCTATGATTGATGTCATGCTTGGAGAGCAGTGACTGCTGGGTAAACTGCCAAGCAGCCCACTGGCCAAAACTAGTGAGCAGGTCAGAATGTTCCAGGCCCCTGGGTGAGGCTGACCTGTTGACGCCGAAGCAGAGACCACATACCGAGATGTCTTTCCAGACAGGTCTGCCTTTGACTGCCGAGGGGGAATGTTATTACTGTTTTTCTAACGTAGCAGTGGGGGTTTCTGGGGGGGGGGGGGAAGGAAGAAGAAGAAGAATGAAGGTAGTTTGGCTGTTTAAATAGGCATGCTGAGAGCATGGGCTCCACCTTTGAGGTCAGAACTGCCAGAGTCAGCCCTGCCGTGGATGAAAATGGACATGTCCTGCTCAAAGAGAAGGGTGCTGGCAGTTAGTGCTCTGGAAACCCAGATTGTCAACGCGTTCTACCTTGAACGCTGATTGCCAGTGTCAGTCATCTGTCTGCTTCGGTTCTCTGAAAACCACTTTGTAGTCTTGTGCAAAATACATGTGCCTCGTACAGTAAAAACAAACACTTCGGAAACTGCCCAAGAGGATTAAAAATTATTTAAATAGCAATGCTTGGCGATAATGGCAAATGATATTTGAAAAAAATAATCTAACAAAAGTCCTTGAATTTATGTGATCTGGGCTTACCCATAACTTGCCTGTTTCATGAATTCTTTCTTTCTTTCTTTCTTTCTTTCTTTCTTTCTTTCTTTCTTTCTTTCTTTCTTTCTTTCTTTCTTTCTTCTCCTCTCAGTCTATCCCAACTGCAGCTTCCCCTCCCTTCTCCCCTTCCAGTTCCTCCCTTTGACCTTCCCTCTCGCTCAGATTCATTTTTCCTTTGTTTCCCTTCAGAAAAGAGCTGGCCTCCCAGAGACATCAACCAAACATGGCATAGCAAGTTCCAATAAGCCTAGGCACATACCTTCATATCAAGGCTGAACAAGGCAACCCAGTGGGAGAAGAAGGGTCACCAAAGAAGGGAAAAGCATCAGAAGCATCCTTGACTCTCACAGTAAGGAGTCCCGCAGGAACACCAAGTTACCCAATCAAACATATATGCAGCGGACATATGTCAGATCCGTGTAGGCTCCCTGATTGTCACTTCTGTCTCTGTGAACCCCTGTGCATACTGGTTATTTGATTCTGTGAGTCTTGCTCTTGTGGTGTCCATGACACCTCTGGCTCCTACAATCCTTCCTCCTCCAACTGAAGCAGGATTCCCAAAGTTCTGCCTAATGTTTGGGTGTGGGTCTCTGTATCTGCTCCTAGCAGTTGCTGAATGAAACCTCTCTGATGACTCTTCTGTTTTGAGTAGGACAGAATATCATTAGGAATTGTTTCAGTGACTTTTTTCTTCTTGTTTGGTTCTATGCTTAGTCTCTGGGACATCCAGCATCTGGATCCAGGCACTTCAGGCAGTTCAGGAATGGGTTCCTTCTTGTGGCATGAGTATCAAGCTGAACCAGTCATTAGTTAGCCTCCCACAAGTTCCATGCCAACGTTACCCCAGTACATCTGGCAAGGAGGACAAATAAAAATCATAAGGTTTTGTGGCTGGGTTGGTCTCCCAGTTTGTCCACTGAATGCCTAGCTGCAGAAGATGGCCAATTCAGGCTCCATATTTCCCATTACTTGGAGTCTTTGCTGGGAACACCCTCACAGATCCCAGGGAATTCCCATTGCACTAGGTTTCTATCTCACCCCCAAAATGCTCCCCAATTTCAGTTGAAATCTACTGTATTTCCCCTTCCCAGGGAAAGTCATGTGTTCTCTCTTTGAGCCATCCTTGTTACTTAGCCTTTCTGGGATATTGATTATAGAGGGATTATCCAATTATGAGTGAGCACAGGCCACGTTTGTCTTTCAGGGTCTGGGTTACCTCACTCAGGATGATCTTTTCTAGTTGCACTTGCTTGCAAATTTCATGATGTCATCTTTTTTTTAACAGCTGAGTTGTGTACATTGTGTAGAGGTACCACATTTTCTTTGTCCATTCTTTGGTTGAGAGACATCTAGGTTGTTTGCAGGTTCTGGCTATTACAAATAAAGCTGTTACGAACATAGCTGAGCAAGTGTCCTGGTGTTATGACAGATCATCCCTTGGGTAGAGTCCAAATGCGGTATAACTAAGTCTTGAGCTAGATCAACTCCAAGTTTTCTGAGAAACCACCATATTGATTTCCACAGTTGGTGTGCAAGTTTTCACACCCACCAGCATTGCAGGAGTGTTTCCTATGCTCCACATTCTTACCAGCATGTGGTCTTAACCATGCTGACAGGGGTAAAATGGAATCTCAAAGTCATTTTGGTTTGTATTTCCCTTGGGGTTAAGGATATTGAACGTTTAAGTGCTTCTCTGCCATTTGAGGTTCCTCTGTTGAGAAGTCTGTTTCGCTCTGTACCCAATTTTTAACTGGATTCTTTGGTTTGTTTATGTCTGCTTTCTTGAATTCTTTGTATGTTTTGGTTATAAGCCCTCTGTCAGATGTGGAGTTAGTGAGGATCTTTTCCCATTCTATACACTGAGATTTTGTCTTATTGACAGAGTGCTTGGCCTTACAGAAGCTTTTCAGTTTTATGGGGTCGCATTTCTTGATTGTCAATCTTAGGGTCTGTACTATTGGTGTTCTATTCAGGAAGTTGTCCCCTGTGCCAGTGTGTTCAAGGCTATCCCCACTTTATCTTCTGTCAGGTTCAGTGTATCTGGTTTTATGTTGAGGTCCTAGATCTACTAGGACTTGACTTTTTCACAGATCTATTTGCATTCTTCTACATGCCGACATTCAGTTATGCCAGCACCGTTTGTTGAAGATTCTTTCTGTTTTCTCTTCTATATTTCTGACTTCTATATCAAAAATCTAATATTATTTTAATATGTGTGTGTAAATATCTACATTATGCACACACACTCCCTTAAGCTTTTCTCCATGGAGGCTCTCTTAGCTTCAGTTTTCTAATACTATAACAATCCTCCTGATTACACCTTTTAATGTGTTAAGAAAGTTCCCAGAAGATACTTAGAGTAAACAGTCAAGGAATCAATGAAGGGTCAATGATGGGAAAGTTCTCTGTGATTTCTATTGCAAAACTCCAACAAAAAATTTACAGACCGTGACGTTTTATAAAAGTCAATGTTGTTAAGAACATAAAAACCAGGATCTCACATTTGTGTAACAAATATTGCACATCTTGGACAGCTCCGCAGACCGTTTTTCACCTTCAATTATCAACTTTTGTCATAGCAAAGCATTCTCTGACTTTCCTATTGGATGTTTATTATAAATTTCAAGCACAATCATCTGCATTTGGTGATATGATGATGGCCAATACCCATGTGGCCTCCCATGCCAACTCTATCAGGGAAGTAGTGTGCGGCCATGGGAGCAGCTCTATGGTGACTACCAGCTTTGGCCCAGCACCTTAGATACTATGAGGCAGTCTGTGGTGGACAGACATGCAAAGAAATTCTCAGAGTGTGTGCTCTACCTGCAGTCTTCCTAAAAATACACACTTAGTTTTCTCCCTGTGTCTCCATCTCTCAAGCTTATGCTGTATAGAAAACCTGCGTACTTGGGGGTAAGGATGTAGTTTAGCTAGCAGTAGGTTTCCTGCCTGTGTTGTGAAAGGCTTTGAGTTCTGTCCCCAGTGTGGAAGGAGATAGGGAAGAAAGGAGGAAGTGAGGAAGGAGGGAGGAATGGGGCCGAAGAGATCGAAACCTACTTGGTTGTCTTTTGGTGATGGGTTCATTTCTGGAAACCCCATGGCTTATGTACACAGGAGGCAGAACATGCAGAATTGGAATATCCATTGCCCCTCCTCCCCAGGAACCCACACACCCTGCTGCCCTGGGGGACATCAGCTGGCAGGAAAATAGAATCTGTTCCGTAGGCCCCATTCCAGTTCCTGCAGCCCTCATCAACACAGACACCAATTAGTGGTCAGTACGAAGGTGTTTGGACTTGTTCATTGACTTCGAGTTCCTGATGTGGTTAACAGGCCTGGAAAGAGCGGGCTGAGGAAATCATGTGTTTGAGGACAGCACTCGTTGCTCAGGAGACAGCTGCCTTCCAGACACCACAGTGCAGCAAGGCTACTGTGGGCCCTAATGAAGCCTACAGCATGCAGACCTGACCACAGCGCACAGAGGCAGGGCTTAGGAGAACAGACGGGGCTGCAATGGCCCCAGTAATCTGAAGCCTCTGTGCACTCCAGAACACCTGCCACCCATCACTGTCACTTCATAGGGACGCCAGGCCCTACCTGATCCCAGGTAGGAAGCACTTGATGGTGGTTACTTGAACAGCAGGGATAGGCACAGCTTGCTAAAGCATTTGTTCTCTGGGGGCCATTGGAGGATAAGCCCTGAGCAGTTTCCGAGACCTGGTCCCAGCTCTCGGTTATGAGACTTCAGGGAATGGAGGTGGGAGGCTCTGCTCTGGAAGATGGAGAGAGGGCAGTTTCTTCAGAGGATGCATGTTATATTCCCTGCTTCCTCAGCTCCCTCCTTCCCCATAATAATCCACAATTCTCCTTACAGAATTTTAGATTCTGTATTTTTAAATAGTGATCTACGGCTACGGATTCAAAAAGTCCAAAAAGCAATATCCAAGGAACACAGAACCGGCAGTCAGGAGGTGTGATTTCTGCCTGAGCTCTCCGGGTCTTAGCTGGGTGACCTTGGACTCATCAGTGCTGTCCTCCAGATGCAGTTCAGCAAGACAGTGATGCCTTCGTTGTCCATATTACTCCTGCAGAGCCTGAGAGGGATATTTTTTTGAGACAAGGATTTACCATGTACCCCAAGTTATCCTCAAACTCACTCTCCCCAGGTTCCCCGTCACTGTGTCCAGTACACAATGATAATTACAAGTGTGCAGTACCAGGTCCAACCTCCAGCTTCCAGCAGGAGGGTATGAATTCTGTGTGAGAAGTCCAGGTCTTCTAACAACATTACGAATAGAAGGCTTGGAGCCTAAGGCCCGTCAGCTGGTTTCCCGCTGGAATCTGTCTTTAAAAAAATAACTAAGTGGTACTCTGATACCCAAAGTAATGAATATATATACAATACACACACACACACACACACACACACATTCACTTAAGAATACAGATAAGAAACTCTTAACAGAATCTTAGCAGGTAGACAATCTCTTGTGGGACAGACAGACTGGAGTATAAGCATCCGGTAGCTTGTTAGAACTATCAGTAGAAGATTGGTGGGTCCCCTGTGTCATGGAGAGAAGAGAGATATAGGGATACAGCCCAGCTGAGAAGGGCGGAGAGAGGGAGGGAAGGAGGAAAGGAGAAAATGAGGAGGAGGAAAGGCAGGGTGGGAAGGAACGGAGTGGGAATCATGAGAAAACAGTCCCCCGATAGAATCCATCCACAGAACATGATCCAGCCAAGTGTAGGCTGGGACTCTGACTGACGGTAGCTGTTGGTCACCCTCTTTATAACTGTCACCTACAGCAAGATTCTTAGGAGTTTTTATTCACTCTGCATTCCTGTGCCACCTACGTTTGTGGACTAAGTGTATAACTACTGTTCATATTGTAGTAGGTGACGTAGTCAACACCCCAATGTGCATTGCTGAGTAAGGAGTTTCCATGCTGTGCCGACCTGCATGGGCCTGACATGGGTCAGTGAGAACAGAGCGGTACATTTGATTCCTGGGAGAGAGAGCAGCATGCGTGAGCATTGCATGGTGGGGCTTCCAGATGGGGCTTCCGATTGGACATTTACATCCGCTCAATGAGTCTTCTCAGCTGGTAGGAGAGAATCACCTTCTCCCCACCCTCCCAGATTTTCCTTCTCCTGGAGGCAGCGCTCTCTGGAGCTCTGGAAAGCCCGATGCTGCCTCCTGCTCTCACTAGTGAGTGGTAAACGGAAAGCCAGGTGTTTTTACTTCAGACACTCCACTGGCCAGGGTCCGCTCAGCACTTGGAAGGTAACAAATTTGCTATGTCACAATTGATAATCAACTCTAGTAAAAGAATGTCCAAATCAATTGAGCTTTAGCAAGGGCAAATGGACTGAATGCAGGCGGGCTCCCAGCTCAAGCTGGCTGGGCTTGATAAATTTGCCCTTATTATGGCTATCGATGTTTAAATTTCTTCAGGGATGTTGTTACATGGGTGCCTGGTGGTGACAGAGGGACGGTGACCTCCTTCGATCCTTAATCTACACCTGTTAGTGGGCTCCCTGGTTGCCTCAAGTATACTCGGGCTTAAAGGTTAACAAAAGAAAAACAGGCTGAGTTTACGCCACGGCAGCCACAGATCAATGGGAGTAAATAACCTTCTCTGTCTTATTTCCCCAAGCTTTATCGATCCGCGTTCTTTGTTCTTTGTCATGTTTCTGTCTTCTGTTCCCAGGGGACGCTCAACGATCAGCTCACATTGGACATGTTAACTGGCACATTATGACAGCTACCATTTTGTCATACAATGGGGAGATATATATATATATACTGTACTTTAGTGTTTTCTGTCGTGTCGACTAGGACACGAATCTCCAACATAAAATTCCTTCCCTTGCATTTCTTTCTGCACCACAGCATTCCGTAAACTTCTTAGCAGTTAACAGAGTGACTTATTTGCTTTAAATCTATCTCAAAGCAAACAGTGATGTATCTGATCGTTAAATCTCCAGACTGCAAAAGATGAGCCTGTTGGCCTCAGGATTTACTTGTCTTTGGGAGCAGGGTCCTTCACTCCCCCTGCAGATTTAAAAGCAAAGGCTAGCCTTCCTTAGTGTTCTTGGTAAAATACAAAGGAGTGATTATTCGGGCCTGGGAAACCTCTTTTCCCCAGAAAGGCTCACCTGGCATTCTAGTACGATATGTCTTCAAAGTGATGAGCACCCATAAAAAATGTGTAAACAGAGACTGCTCGTTAGTTTCCTGGCCACCCAGACCCAAACAATCACAAAAATTTATATGAATTACAACACTGTTTGGTCAGTGACTCAGGCATATTTCTCGCTAGCTCTTACATCTTAAATTAACACATTTCTATTAATCTATGTATCACCAAGAGGCTGCGGCCTACCAGTAAGGTTCAAGCGACTTTTTCTTTTGACAGCGACATGGCATCTCCTTGGCTCTGCCTACTTTCCTCTTTGATCTCTGCTTCGATTTCCTGCCTTGCTATATTCTGCCCTGTCATAGGCCGAAGGAGTTCCTTTATTAACCAATGGTAATAAAACATATTTGTAGCATACAGAGGAGAATTCCACATCAGATATGTCTGAATTTCCTATGAAATTTATTCCATTCAAAGTTAGAATAATATAGCCATATTCATTGCAAAAGAAAACAGTATTTTGATCCAAAATTTAAAGTATAATCAATGTTCCATAGCGGCAAAACAAAACAAAACATAACAAGTGTCTTTTTTCTAAAAAACTATTGTAATAGAAGGCATATTTATATGGTTAAAATACAAATTTAAAAAAGAAACTAAGGTTAAAAAAAGGGGACCTCTATGGGCTACAAAATCAAGGTAGGAGAGCCTGTAGAGATTATTCAACAGGGAAGAGAGATGGCTGTTCTATTAAAATACCCATGTCTGTTCCCAGAACCCATGTCATGTAGCCCATAACCACCTATGACTCCAGTTTCAAAGGCATCTGCGGCCCTCTTCTAGGTTCTGTGACACCCTCACGCATGCGGTACATGTTCACATAGATATATATGTTTGTTTACATATAAAATAAAAATTAAAATAAATTAAGTAAGGTTCAGAGAAAGACAGCCCCCTGAAAGTGCATGCAAAATGGTTTTCTTTGGATTTTGATTGATTGGGGTGGATGGTTTTGTTCTGAAGAAAATAACTTGGAGGAAATTAAGGATAATATAAACTATGTTCAGGCCTGCTGCCTTAGGAAGCAAGAGTATAAACTACAAATGAAGTTAAATGGGAAAAATAAATCTCAGTGTCTGTAGTTATTGTTGTTGGACACAATAAGTATATGCCAAACAAAATAAAGTCAGTACAATCGTTTCGTGAAAGAAAAATAGTCTAACAACTAGAGGGTGCCAGTACTTCCTCTGTGAACACCTTTAAAAGCTTTCGCTTGCTAGTCTAAAACTGCTATGCAGAGAGTTCTTATTCAGCTTTCTTAGGATTAAATATATTGAAGTCATGTTTTTCAGATTATTGAGTCAACAAGCCTTCACTGGTTCATGGACATAGATAAATCCTATGATTTTCTCTTCTACTTGTCAATCTTTAGCATAGCAGTAGAAACCATTAATAACTCTGCAAATTCACTGCTCTCCCAGGCCCCAACCTTGCATTCTGTTGAGTCCGCTCCTTGAAGACTCACCATCCTCGTAACTTGCCGATGTAGTATATCAGCTTATCTCTGCCACTTCTCCCCTTGCAGAAACCACCGAAACGCCATGGTAGACTAGTTGAAATGGCCACTACAGCGGCTGGAGCTGGAGTGTTCCATCTTTTTGCTTTGCAAACCCTCATTAATGAACCCTCAAGTTCCACCCTCACTGAGTGGGGCTGGTCACATTCTTGTGAACAGATAGACGCACTTGGCCTTCGGTGGGTGATATTTTTATTTTTCTCGCCGTTATGTATGATGTAATACCTGCAAGTAAAGGTTCATTTTGACCCCCATTTCTAGGATACAGTCCATCATGAGAGGGAAGTCGTGGCCGCAGATGCCTGAAGCAGCTGGCCGTATTATACCCAATATCAGGGAGCACAAAGTGATGAACAGTTACTAGCCTCCTTTTTCGTACTGTCCAGCATCCCAGCCCCGAAATAATGCCACACAGTGAGCAAGTCCTTGCACTTCAATCAATACAATAAAGATAGGCCCCATAGTCACGTACAGAGGCCCGTTTTCCTAGTGACACTACATCTCATCAAGCTGACCATGGAGATTAACTATCACAGCAATACATGGTAGTGGGAACTTGCGGTGGATGGTCATACGGTATCCAAAGTTAGGAAGCCCAGAGATAAATGCTGGTGGTCAGCTTTTCCTTTTTTATTTAGTTTAGGACCTCATTTGGGATAGAGCCACCCAAATCTCAGAGTAACTCTCCCCACTTTAATTTCTTCAATTTAGAAAAATCCCTCACGGACATGCCCAGAGGTTTGTTGCCATGGTGATTATGTTCTTTGTTTTGCATGTGTTATGCTGAGAGCTTTCTGAAGCGGCAAATGTGTGTTCTGCTCACCTCAGGTCACCCCTCTCAGGCTTGATGCGGTTAAGTTGTGTCATCTCTCCGTTCACGTAGTGATAGAAAACCACCTCTAGAAAACGTTTTGTTTATATGTGTTATTCGGGACATTAAACCGGATGCTGCAAACACAATTTTAGAATTATTAACCTTTGTTTCTATTTTTAATTTATTCCAACTATTGGCCCCTCTCGAAAAGGTCAGTGCAGTTTTAAAGAAAACATCTTCAAACTGGAGCAGAAATAAAAATGGAGTCAACTGAAAATATTTCAACCTTTGGATTTCTACCAAATAACCTCTTCTTTTCTATCCCCCAAGCCATCACTGCAAGTTAGAAAAGACTAAAGGGCTATTTTCAAAGCCTTAAATCTATTTGGTTTTATAGGAAAAGTCTGTTTGGGAATTGTTTATCCCTCAAGTAAGAATTTTCTCAAATCTTGCCATACTTTAACAGCCAAGAATTTTCCAGAATGTGTATTCAAAGACACCTTTTGTACAGACAATGAAAACACATCATTATCCCTTGCGGAATGGCTACAGGGCTCCTTCTTGTTCCTTTTCCAGCATTTCAAGATCCACGTTTCTTACATAAGGTTTCAATGTTACAAACAACCTTGGCAAGGGTTTAGATATGCCCAGAGCTTGGCCCAGGCAACAAAAGTCCTGCAGTCGCTTTACTAATTGGAACATTTTTCATACATAAAAACTTCCCTAAACGTCTGTACATTTTTTTAAATTAGCTTACCTGTGCTGCAATGGGGGCAGGCTCATCAGATGAATCTCTGCAACCACTCCAGCACAGCGTAGACAACTCTGAATTCCTGATCTGAGTTTTCCTATGGGAAGTCATCACGGAGCCCAAAAGGTGCGGGGTGCAAGTAGATCACAGACAACTCTACTAACTTTGTTCCCAGAGAAAGTGACTCGGCCAAATCTAGGTGTCTGGTTGCTCGGGGTCACAAATCATGGTGCTGCAATTCATCTGGGTAGGATGTATAATATTAGACGACAATTACCATTCCCACTGAGTATGACTTTATTATCAGTATGCATCATTGTTTATTGGCCTTCTTTTGTGAGTTGAAGGCAAGCATGAGCCCACTTATTTCACTGTGTTTACCCAGGGAGACCTCCAAATGAAAATGTGAAGTTCTTGAGGCCAGAGTCTGGATCTTGTTCAGCTTTGTATATCTATTTTCTTGCCCAGGGAATACCCACAGGAGGTATTTACTAAAATTGTATTAGGTGAAAACTGCCCCGTGAAGCCACCAGAATGACCTTTCAAAATGTGGTCCTTCATGCCAAGCTAACTAGAATGACAAGGATAAACTACATTTTAGGGGCAAGGCTACAAAGGGGGCTTTTGACAAAGATCTCCTTCTTGATGATTGGACAAAGCTCCAGATGTTTTGAGGGTGGGTCAGATCTTCTATAACATGGTCCAATCAGAGAGAGCCTGTCCCAGCTGGAACCCACTGGTCTACTTTTGCAGGAGACTTCCTGGATTCCCAGTCTGTAGGTGTCAGGTTGGGCTTCATGTTCTGCAATTTCAATAAACTCTTGTGTAACGTGATGCTTTTGGTCTAAATAACACACCTGCGGAGAGAAACTGTAAGAGCCAGACAGAGACCGCTGGTTCTATCCTGGCTGTGAAGCATCAGAAACTGAACTTTGTGGCTGATTCAATGGCTCATAGAATCCCAATTTTCTCAGCTGCTCCCATGAAAGGGCAATTCCAATGTCCCAGAGAAGGTTTAGAGCAGGCCTCCACGATTCTTCTCTCAAAGGTTAAAAAGGCAGCTCTCTTGGTTCTTTGAGGAAGTTAAAAATCTGACTTGAGACCTACTGGGAACTTCTCTAGGGTCAGCCGTTTCCATTTCTAAAATGAATTCATATGCTCATGTTCTCAATTACCTACAGAACAAATCAAGGGCCTTTAATGTCAAGAGTTCACATGGGTTTGAGAGTTGGTTTAGTGGTTAAGAGTTCATACTTGCTCACAAAAGACCAAAGTCAGGTTTTAGGGCCCATGTCAGGAAGCTCACAACTACCTGTAACTCCACCTTCAAAGTGATTTGATTCCTCTGGTTTCCATGGGCTATGACACTCATTTATACATGCCTACTCATAGACATATACAGGCACAGACAAATAAAAATTAATGTTAAAAAGTAATTATTTCAAGAGAAAAGAATTACATTAAATATGACTGTTTCCCTTATAAATATATCTAATAAGATCACTGCATACATGAATACTCCCTATTGGATACTATCATTTCTTCTGCATAGGAATTTTGTAATATTTACACTCAAAGTCAGCCTTTAAAACATCATTAAGTATCATCCTGAAAGCAAAGAATGTGTTGAAGTCAATCTTTTTTTTTTCTAAAATGTGTTTTAAAGGTGCTTCATGTTTGAAATACCTAATATTGTTCCCACCTTTATATGCTGCATTTGATTTTGCATCTGGAAAACAGATCTGCGTAAGTAAATGAGAAAGCATACACAACCATATGATGGCCTAGTTCTCTATTGTCCCCAGATGATGGCATCTATAGCAGGGCTTAACTGCTTTTGTCTACCCAAGACTTCTATGTAAAATACCATTGCTCAGAATTATTTGTCTAATTGTGTGATGGTAACAGAATTATTCTGAAATAAATAGTCTTTTTTTTAAAAATAAACTGATACAAGATGCTCAGGGGGTAGCTCAGGGATTAAGAGCACATGCTGCTTTTGCAGAGGACCTGCATTTGGTTCCCAGCTCTGCCATGACAGCAGAGCCATCTGAGGGATATATTGTTCTTTTCAGACTCTGAAAGCATTAGAGACACATAGAGACATAAATACATATACACACAGAGCCAGACAGTCATACACATAGGTAAAGCCATCTTTTAAATAAGTATTTATTATTCTCACCTGACACTTGTTCATGCCAGGCCATGATGGGAGGTGATGGGATTCTTTAATCTCATTGACACATAAGCTTCTGGAACACTAAGTGCTTAGAATAGTGAAGTTACTTACTGCTGTAGTTTAGAATGTTTTGGGGTATGTCTTTCAGGGTCCATGGGAAGTAATGGACCATTATGACTAAGTCTGTAAGTATATGTTCATTTCATTTTGGTGGAAGTGATCCTTTAACAACCTGTTGGGCAGTTATCTCTCCCTTCTGTGGATCTCTCAGCATTATCCTGTCATCCATGTAGGATCCTCAACCCGCCCACCATTATGCCTGAGCCATGCTCTTCAACTCCCAGAGGTGAATTAAACAACCTTGTTTCTTTCTGCAGTCATTTCACCTCAAGGACCTCGGCTAAGGAACAAAAATAAATAGTGACACCATTCCTGACTGGGGTGTAGAACTTTGGAAGGTCTTAAGCTGCCTATGAAATTCTGTGGTCATGAATTTGTACAACTGTCATCAAAAGCAAACACATAGTCCCATCCACCTGCACAATAGCCAAAAACTATGGCTGCCCCTCTACTCTCCTGTGAAGGAAATAACTAGAAGTAGCTGACGAACAGTTAAATGGACACATTTTCATATCAAGAAGAGATCTTTGATTTTCCTTGTGTTCTCAAAGTCATCCTTTCCTCCAGGAGTACAATACCTTCACTATAGATGAAGCACCTACCTGTTCTGGGAAGGCCATGCCATCTTCCTTTATCTAAGTACCACAGCCAGTCAAGCAGTCTAGGTGTTTCTCTCATGTTCCTGCTTTGATGAATGATAAGGATAGGAGACTAACATCCTTACAGATATAGATGTGGAGAGGTGATGGCAATTAGAAACACATTTGTAGGTTAGCTCCTGCCTGTAGGGTTCGCCGTGACCAATGGCAAACTGATTTCCCTGTTAGAGGCCTTCCACATATGACTCATTCCTTGTGGTTTTCCCAGGAAAGGCTTTGAATTTTGAGCAGAAAAATTTGTCGACAAGCAGATGCCTCTCACTTCACGAAGCGGCAGCCAGCACTAAGGCAGCAAAGGAATGGTTCACATCTGCTCGAATTAGTTTTCTTGGGGTTGATGAAGCTGGCCCTGCACCTTCCAGACAGAACACAGAATTCTTCCTTCTAATTCTTTCCTCTCAGCAATTTCCACTCAACAAATCTGCATTATGGCCTTCTCAGACACAGACTCATCATGAGGGTCTAACCAACATCGGCACTTACTGTTCAAGTCATGGGACAGCCAAGCCATTTCAATTTTGGGAGTGACTTCCTGTGATTCTCACCACATGAAAAATTTGGGTTAATTTCATGCATAGTAAATTTCCTCTGTCAGTTATTTTGTTATGTTAATAATTGAGTAAGTCATGTAAAATCAAACTGTGTCTTGAAAGTATATGTATTTTAGGGTGATAGATAATTATTTCCTGTGGAAGGTATTTATTTCCTATGTATTTAGTAGGTTTTTTGACAATATAACTCAAGACACACCTGCGTCTGGATCTCTAGCTAAAGATATTTTCTATGAAGAACTTAAAAATTTCAAGGTAATTACTTTAAAATTATGAGTTAAAGATATTGTAATGACTACACTTTTATCCTAGTATGAGATTGAGATATGGATCATATGATTAGGCATGGTTCTAATAAATCCATGGGTCTTAATAAATGAAATATCAGTAACATGAAATAATGGACCAATGGAATTATAAACTAGAAGATTCTAAGAGTTAGACAAATGAAGCAAGAAAACAGATAAAGTAATATGATGTGAGATTCTCTTCTGTATGCTATGAATAGGTTTTATTTCCATTGGCTATTAAAGAAGCTGTTTCAGCCAATGGTTTAGTAGAATAAAGCCAGGTGAGAAATCCAAACAGGGATATAGAGAGAAAGTAGGCAGAGTCAAAGAGATGCCATGTAGCTGCCAAAGGAGAAAGGCACCAGCCACCAGCCAGAACATTTCCGGTAGGCCATAGCCTCATGGTGATTCACAGATTAATATAAATGGGTTAATTTAAGATATAAGAGTTAGCTAAAAATATGCATAAGCTATTGGCCAAACAGTGTTGTAATCAATATAGTTTCTGTGTGATTATTTGGGTGTGGGCAGCCAGGAAATGAACGAGTGGTCTACATACATTAATAGATAGATGAGAGAAATAAATAGATTAAATGCTAAAAATTTCCAACTAGAAATTATAATGAATATACTTTAAAATTTGGTTATATATTTTCATTCTGAAGTTAGGGCATATGTGTACACATTCATGTCATACTAAATTGCCTGCAAACCGTTCTTTTTAGTATTTTGTATTAGTTTTTCCCTGTTGGGAACATTTCTTTCTAGATAATGAAGAATAGTGCACCTTGCCCAAACTGTCATGAAATTCAAATGAAGAAGTCTAAATTAATGAGGTTTTAGTACACTTGGCACATGGTGAGAACCAAGATCAGATAATCTTCAGATATTGAACCAATGGCAGTTCCCCTTCCCTCTTCAGACACATCAACCTGATTTAACAGTTGGCCGGGTTTATTAAAAAAAAAAAAAAATACCCCTAACATACTTCTTAATTAATTAGAGATACCATCAAATTCTGTGGTTCATGTCTCAACTGCTGACATAAACACACCCTACCCCACTAACTTCATTATATACTCAAGTGTTCTTGAAGTTGAACATAAGATTGTTCAAGCTAAGGCAAATTCAAAAAGGTGGATTTTATACTTCTGTTCCTTTGTTTAAATGGATTTCTAATTCCTTTATCATGTATCTGTTAACTCACTGTTAAATTTAATTTGACAAATCAATTGCAAAATCTTTGGGTTCTCTCAGGTCTCCTCAATATTGAAATTGATGTGAAGGGCCTTTTGTGTCAGTGTTAAGAATGGATATGTCTTTTGAGTTGGGTTCCTAGACTTAAAATGAAGACTTCAAATAATTATTTACAGATTGGCAAGATTATACGTGTACATAACTACAGCACTTCTGGGGTAGAAGTAAAATAGTTACAAGTTCAAGGCCAGCCTAAGCTATGTAATGAGACTGAGTCTCAAAACACACACACAAAATATATGTGGAAAACCCATACATATTGTAAGTTCATGTGAATGTATGGCAGAGATATCTAAAAGGAAGTTCTGTAAAGGCCTCAGTGCAGATGTGAGCATGGGAACTCAAGAGCACTTTAAACCTATTCCTCTGTATTCCGTGTATGTTGTGTGTATTCTGTGTATGTTGCTACCTGACGCATTGTTTTTCATAATTTCTATCCTAAGATTTTTTTTCCAATGCAGGGTTTCTCTGTGTAGCTTTGGAGCTTGTCCTAGAACTAGCTCCTGTAGACCAGAATGACTTTGAACTCACAGAGATCTGCCTGCTTCTTCCTCCCGAGTGCTGGGATTAAAGGCATGTGTCACCAACACCCAGCTCCATCCTAAATTTTAAAAGACTCTTCAAAGCATGTCTTTTTTTTATTATTGACACACTTTTTAATGGATACTAGAGCCTCAAAATGTCATTAAACTTTTTAATATAGTTGTACTATCTCCAAATAAAACACTTGGGAGTGAAATACAGTACCTGGTATCTGAAATTATTCTATATAAATAACCTCACGATAATTTTTTCTCATGCTTCCATTTATTGATTACATTTAGGCTAACACTTTTTATGCTAGCATGGAAAAATAGAGTGTTTCCTTTCTCCCACATTCTTAAGTCCAGCATCTTATTTATTTTTCATACTTCTGTAAATTCACTATTTTTCATTGTTATTATTTCATTTTATGCTTCCTTATCAGAATAATTCTATTATGTAAAAAATATCAATGATAGGCATGATTCCTTCAGGAAATGTTTCATTTATTTAGGAATAACGCTTAGAGAAGCAAGTGATAACACATTCATATATAAGAGCATATTAATAAAATGAATTTTCAAAGGACATGACATTGACTTAAGTTACTCTTGAGGTTTAAATACATATGGTTATAAATTAGGTATAAAATATTCATACTTACAGATCTTTTTAACTAGAATTTTAAGCAGATTCATAAATGAAATGAACAGAGAACCATAAAGCCAAGGCAATTGAACAAGACATTTACTATTATAGATGACTCGGCTTGACTAAAACACAGACTGTGAAGCTTCCCATATATCCTGGGATATGGTTGTCTGTCATGGTCTGAGCTTCTCCTTCAACATTCACACTGAGACTTAATTGCAGTTTTTAAAAAAAATATTTATTTATTTATTTATTTTTTATTTATTATGTATACAATATTGTGTCTTGTGTGTATGCCTGAAGGCCAGAAGAGGGCACCAGACCCATTAGAGATGGTTGTGAGCTACCATATGGTTGCTGGGAATTGAACTCAGGACCTTTGGAAGAACAGGCAATGCTCTTAACCTCTGAGTCATCTCTCCAGCCCCTCAATTGCAGTTTTAAGAGTCTTGAGAATCTACTGACTGAGTTTTCTGTCCTGCCCGGTTCCCGCAGTCGTTAAGTCCCAAAGAAATCACACAGAGGTCTACATGAATTATAAACTGCTTGGCCTAGTATCTCAGGCTTCTTATTAACTCTGATAACTTATATTAGCCCATAATTCTTGTCTGTCTTAGCCATGTGGCTTGGTACTTTTTCTTTCTTTCTTTCTTTTTTTTTTTTTTTTTTTGGACAAGGCAGTAACATCTTGCTTTCTCTGTGTCTGGATGACGACCACAGACTGAAACTTCCTTCTTCCCAGAATTCTTATCACCCCACCTCTACTTCCTGCCTGATTGCCCTGCCTATTCTTCCTGCATGGATACTGGCCAATCAGCATTTTATTAAAAATAATCCAAGTGACAGGATAGAAGACCATTGGCCCACAGCAAGAATGGAAACTCTTACCAAGCTATGATGTGATAGGAGTGTCATTGTAATAAACAGCTTATGACAGTTGTGGAACAGGATTCCCTGTTAAAGGGGTGAGCTTGGTGATTATCTCTCCTTCCCTTCAGTGCTTGCTTCCACCATGTTACGAAGTAAGGCCAAGTTCCTTGCTAGACACACGTCCGTGATCTTGTACTTCTCAGTCTCTGTAACCAGGAGCCAAGTCAACTTTTATTCTGCATATGGAGTCCAGTCTGTGTTGTTCGTTTATAACAGCATGAATCAAGGGATTCTGTGATCAATTTGCCTTTGTGTTCAGTATCAATATTATTTTTACAGATTCTGAATGAGGCATAAGGATATATGGGCTATGTAAGCCTACTGTTCTGACTCCCATTGCTACTCAGACTTAGAAGACTCATGTATTATCCAGCCTCTGCACTAGACCAGTCTCCAAGGCCCAGTTGCCATGGACCATTCCAGTGCATCTGGACCACTTCTTTGCTCCCTAGCCTGCAACGTTGTTACTGATTTATTGACAAATGTGTTCAATGTGCATCTCACTCAATGGCCGCTGAGGCTCTATGAAGAAAAATGCTTCATTGTCTTTTTCAGCATGTCACCTACTACTAATGAAACAGCACAGGCCATTGAACATAGAAACATAATCCACTTGGGACATCCATCCCCTGGGTGACTGCCCCATTCTTCACACTCTTGCTTTAGCAATGATCTCAGAGACAGCTGCACAGTGGGGCTTCAAAAGATGCAGTCACAGAGCTGAGATTGGACTCTGGAACTCGGCTTCCAAAATCTGCTTTGTCACTTTGTTCACAAGGTGATTCTAAAAATATGAAAACGAAGCCATGGTTGAGGATTAGAGTGTCTAGGAAATGGGTTTATAAAATAATCTCATTTTGAAATAAGCTACTTTACTTTAGTTAGAGGCACAAATTTAGAGCCTAGTTCTTCATCTCTAACCATTAATTCAAATTTTGTATTGGTTCCCCTGAACATCTTAAGAGGAAGCTAAATGTTGTATCAATGGGATGGACTGGCTCCAAGCACTTTTTCAACTCAGAATGTTATGAGCATGGACAGCGGCATTATGGGGAAGTAACATACTGGGCTGCTAACTCTGTCCTCGGATACGCTTTTCCTTACGTTCTCTGAGCCTCAGCTTGCAGAACTATAAGATGAGAGCGGTACCTACACTCTCCATCAGATGCTAGGGACTTAGACCTTAAAAGTCTTGGATGAAAGGAAACGATTAGGGGCCACATTCACTTATGCCAAGGCAAATCAAATTCAACTTAATGACTGCCAAAACCATTTCCAAAACAGTTCAACTTTCATCAGAGTACAACCATTACAGTCAGCAATATTAATCACTTTATACTCATAATTTCCACTGAAAGTAGCCTGGTTGAGCCCCCAGATTCCAAATAATGGTTCCAGTGGCGTGGTTCTGTCCTCTATTGAAATCAGGCGTGTCTGGAGTGTGACACAGCATCTGCCTCACAGCTGTCTGAGGCACTACAAATAGACGGGGGCCCTACCAGAAAAGCAACTTCTTCAGCTGACATTTCAAGGGAATGTTCGGGAGAAGTAGCACATGGCTTCCTAGCTTGGAGCCCCGCCAGGATCATTAGAGTTAATGACCATTCTGCAGTGGTGGAACATGCCGTGGGTGCCTTAACGATCATCCTGACTTCCCATCTGAAAGATGTCATCTCTGACAGCCAAGGGTCTGCTGCTTCGAGCCCAGCACATGAGGAATCTACAGGGCAGTAAATCAATGCTCTACTGTGGGCTCTTTCCAAGGACGGCTGGGATCTTTCTGGTATGGACGGCAAAGACCTTGATCTGCTAAGGTCCCCCCAACTTAGTTTTATGCCAAAGCCACTTCCACACTATCAGTTAATTTGTGCTTAGGGGGTGCTTATTAAGTTTAATAGTGGCTTAAAAACAGCCTAATTAGAAAGGCAAATCTGCCCAGAAGGTAATAAAGTCATATTTTCTATGTGTGGGTCTGTGTGTATGTCAGTCTAGCTTTATACTTGTCATTATGTACATTCTTTTAACTCAATCATAAGCACCCAGTAGGTTTACTATGAATAGCTCCCAAGTTCATTCTATTCAGGAGATTATAAAGATGGATATTAGATCTATCAAGGTGTTTATAAATGCCCCAAACTGGTTTTAAATTAAAATAATACACAATTTTCAAACATTTATGCTTAATGATTTTAATACACGTGCATTACTTCTCCTTACCTTAATAGTAACATATTTTTTTTATGAAAAATAAAACATCTAGGAAAATTTATAATTGAGTGTGTTGATAACTTTCGGTAATTGCTAATCCGCTAACAACGTCACAGAGCCGGAATTTGATACGTTCCCTCATCTTTTATGTTCACAATGACAAGTTACTCTACTTTTATATTAAACAATTTAATTTAATGTGTGTGCTGGATATGTAATTTAAATCACACATGTGTTTGTAGTAATATTGCAAAGCTGTTCTTTATTGCTCTAGTGTTAGGCTTTTGCTTCCTGGTGCTACCAAAATTGGAGTCTCTTTTATTCCTGAGGAATAAGGGAAAATTTTTCCAGAACAAGTTCAGTCCATACATTAAATTAAATTAAATGTTTAATATAAAAGCTAATTAGCAGGTTGTATCTTTAAGAAAAGTCCACTAAGCCAATTTAGTCTAAGGTCAGCACAATTTATCAAGAAGGGGCACACCGGACTAAAACTATATAAGGAGCTTTGTTCTTCTTAGGAAAGAACGTTCATTTATGTCCCCTCTTATTCAATATCATCCTTCTGCAGCATAAAGCAGATAGATATGCCTGGAAACCTTTGTTCAAACTTTAGGAGCCGAAGTGAAGAAAAGTATAATGATATTAATGTGTTTCATTAATTGCCGGGGCTGTAACCTCATTTGCTCAATTGCCCTGGGGCTACGGTTATGGCTTGACGTGAAGAGAGAGTGCTAAATTGGGAAGCAAGAGTCTTTATGTCGAAAACAGAGCTTCGAGTCAGAGGTGGGAAGCCATGTTCTGAAGAAAGCCGAGGGTCTCTCTGCTTTGCCCATTTAAAGCTGTGCTGAAAACAGCACAGGGCAGGAATGCAAGGCAACGGGAAACAGCTGTGAAGTCCTGGGAAAAAAGAGGCCAAGTTCAAGTGGAATTTCTGATAACCACAGCAGCATTATCTTTCCCAGGGGTAATTGCCAAAACTGTGTTTGTTTATGGTTCCTTGAAGATAAAGAAGAAACTTTGGACCCAGGGAGGAAGACTGCAAGTCCCTGAGAAATGAAAGTGTTTAGGATTCTCTTGCAAATCTTGGAATGCATGTCAGACAAGCCTGCCTAGGGGGTATTTCCTGCCCTGCTCTGCAGTCCTGCTGGGCAATGTCCTCCCAAAGCATCCATATTGAGTTGCACCACTCATCGGCCAGACTTCTTTCTGAATTTCGAGGCAGGGCTGGCACTTGCCAATGAAGCTTGCTGCGGGAGACACACTCACAATGGCACACTCTGATGCCTTCGAAATGAAGCTTGGGTCTCCAGTCCAGCCTGGTAGCTTGGGGCGAAACACTGATGGCACCGGGTTTATGAGCTTGTAGTTCATTCTCTTGTGAGTTGTAAAGTTTCCAGAACTTTCTGTTGTGTTATTTTATGGAGTTCCACAAAGAAAAAATAATGACAAACGCATGTTTGTGGCATATGGGATTTTCCATCATCTGGCTATTGCTGCAATCCCTTTCTAGCCATCCCCCCTCGCTCGTCTAATGAATCTGCCATTCGAGCTTGGGACTCATGGTGTGGTGGCAGCAGTGGCGGCGGCGGTGTTGTGCGTGCTATGACTGAACTGTGTGCTCTGAGGTGCACAGATGACAAAGGACTTTGACACTCACTCACCTAGCACAGATTCTGCAGCATCTCCACTCATGTCCCCAGACTGAACACCTATTTGTCAAATACATGCCCAGCTCTTGGAGGTTAAAATGGCCTCCCTCCTGTCCTTCTTTTGATAATACCTTGCAATGCCTGATTCTCTTTCACAGAGGCTATGTGTGGGAAGATTTATTTTCATTCCTTTGGCTTTCAAAAAAAAAATGGCTGTGATCTTAACAATGTGATTGTAACAATGTGGAAATGTGCTTTGGGTATGTGATTGAGCTTCACACAGAAGTGACTCAGCACCGTTAACAAAGTTTTTGTTAAAAGTACTCGATAAGAATAAGTAAGTTTATCAAAAGAAGGAAAAGAGGGAGGTCATTTTAATCTCCAAGAGCTCTGCGTACATTTGACAAGTAGGTGTTCAGTGTGTGGTTTTTAAACATAAAGCAAAGAAAGCCAGCCTAAAACCACAATCCCAGAGAAGTTGGACAACAATGCGGACACTAAGAGAGACTTACATGGTTACAATCTACATGGGAAGTAGAAAGCAGAAAAGGACAAGATCTCCTGAGTAAATTGGGAGCATGGGGACCTTGGGGGAGGCTTGAAGAGGGGAAGGGAAAGGCAGGGAGGGGAGCAGAGAAAAATGTAGAGCTCAGTCAATATCAATAAAAAAAATTATACAGAAAAAAGAATAAATAATAATTAGCCACTTGCTTATGAAATACCAGATAAAATAGAAAAGGCTTTGTAGATTTTTGGCAGAGAGAATGTGGTCAGATATTGTAAAGTTTGGGGAAAGAGTGATTTGTTTTTACTGTTTTGTGGACATGTGCTAGGAAATTGTGATAGGTGGAGACTAAGGACAGAGAATTTGGGGTATAAAAAGTAGGACAGGTGATCATATAAACGGGTCAGAAAAATATCTGTAGCTAAGGGCAGCAGGCTTCTAAGAAGGTGGACTACCAAAAATAAGGCTCAAAGAAGAGAGAATTGTTGAGCCCTGGTTCATCCCAAGTGTATTTGGATGCTGCAATGGGTTGAGCCCTGGTTCATCCCAAGTGTATTTGGATGCTGCAATGGAGGACAAAAGCTACTGAAGATGAACAAGGAAGAATCCATTGATGGATGGATAAAGAGGAAATGTTGGTTTTTCTTTGTCTCTCTGTCCCTGGCTTATTTCACTTGGCAGAATGCTCTCCAATCCACCCCTATAATCCCAAGTTTCAGAGTATCCTATTGTACCATCAAGGCCTGTTTTCTTTATTTACTACTCTGCTGATGAACACCCAGGTCAAGTCCACATCTCATGGGTAGTGCTGCAACCACATGGAAGTAAGCATGTCTCTCTGGCACACCGATTTAGTTGTAAAATGACAATTATTAGCTCACCGTATGATAGCATCAGAATCACAAAATTCCCGTCTATCATGTAGTATCATGTAGTAGAATGGCATCAGGGGCTCATATAATCCTGGACCAGAGTTTGAGAATCACATCCAGAAGATAAGAGCTGTAATAGAAAAAAAAAGGAACTTGCAATGCAGCTCAAACTGAGACCATTTTTATTGTTTCGGTAATGAGATGTAGCGACTCTGTTCAAACAGCCTGCTATGAGCTGAGTGCTTGCAATCTTTTCATTCACCGTCTTCAGTCCTTTCCATACACACCTACTCTTCAACATGGACCAGGCAGTTCATGGTTTGAAAGGAACAGTGACCTCATTCAGAAACAGGACTTGACTGCTGAAGTCCCTGTGCATGATCACAAGAACCCAGGAATCAGGGAGAGTCCAAAGTAGGCAGAACCCTTTATGGGTACAGAAAGCATCATGGGTAGATTCTGGGGATGGAATCATCTGGAATCTACCTTTCCCTTAGATGGCATTTGTTAATATTTTCCTTACGAAGTACATCACTCTCTCTGTAGAGTTTTACTCGCTGGCAGTGGTGTTGAAGGAGCCTGTCTTTACCTAGAACCCCAAAGATCTCGGTTATGACACCATATCCTTGTTTACTTTCCAAGAAACTTATGTTTTTCCTTAAATTTCTATTGCATAACCTTTCATTAGGAAAATCGACCACTCCTGAGAGATGAAGTATAGGCAAATAGTTTCTGTTGTAAATTATGCGATAAGTAGAGAAGGTGGGAAACAATGAAAAGAGAAGCTGCTCGAAGCCCCTCGACATATCAAAAGGCCTAGTAGTAAAGGCTGTATGTGTTTGTTGGGGGCTTTCCAGGCTCTCACAGTGCTGACAATATTGTAAGAATTAATTATAATCTCACAAAGCAAGCAATAGCTTTAAATCCAGCTTCAGTCATTAGCCAGAATATGATGGTACACACACGATCAGTGGGTTTCCAGCTGCTTAGAGAGGATGACCAGATGTGCTTCCCTGTTTAAAAAAAAAAACTACAACAGATACTTCACTTTTGTGTTTAGTATGAACGTTTCGATATATTTTATGTATTACTAATGTGCACTTCTGTCTTTCTTTCTCCGTGTGTGTGTGTGTGTGTGTGTGTGTGTGTGTGTGTGTGTGTCTGCGCATGTGCGAGCATGTCTCTGTGTGTGTAGGGGTGCAAGTGGGGTGGGGGTTTAGAGGACAACTTTCAGAAGTCAGTTCTCTTCTTCCTACAACGAGTTACAGGATTGAACTCTGGTTCGAGGGCCAAAGCACTTTTACCCACTCAGCTATCGGCTTGGCACAAACTTTTCTAAGTCTAGATCTATGTAAAATTATTCAGATCTTTTTCTTTACTTTGTTATATTTTGTTGATTCTTCTATATTTCCCCATACACTTTAGGCCCCCTTTAAGTAAAATGATTTCGAAAACTTTTGCAGATTTTCTTTTTTGACTAAATGTATTTTCTCAATATTCAGCTTTGGCTCATCTTCATCTCCAGTGCAGGCAGAAGCAGTAAGATCCTCCTGCAGATTGCTCTGAAAGTCTTGGCCTATCTATTGATACAGATAATGTCCAAGGCTGAAGGAGTCCTTCCAGAGTCTTGTTTATGAATAAAACACTCTAAACTAGAGAATAAATACACATCTGTCTCCTCTGACAATACCCTTTCAACAACTGTGCTTAACATTAATGAGCCACTTCCGGGTTCCAGACAATCACTCTACACCACCAGGACCTAAAATTGAATATATACAGTGATGAAGGCTGACAGTTTTCTGTTTTTCATCTTAATATGATAAAAAAAAAAACACTCTACTAATTTCATCATACATTAGGATCCAGCCTCAAAAAATAATGACAAAGAATTTTGAAGTTCGTTACATGGTCATTCTCCCTTTTTTCATATGTATAGAGAAAGCCACCGGCAAAGCTACATGGGAAATAGCCTAATTTGCTATAAAAGTTATTGCTTGCAAACAGAAGGGGATTTTCCGAGGACCAGATATGGCCCTTGGAAATATCTTCAGGAACACTACTGGGAGTTAAGATCAATGATAAGCCTAATACTTCTCTATGCAGAATTTTCTTTACCATTCCACGAAATACTTTTCCATTCATTACTGTAATCAACAGTCTCTGTCCTGCCCTGTGTGATGTGGACTTTCAGTGGCATATGGATTAAGGTCTCACCCTCTTTGACTCCAGTCAAAAAAAGTCTCAAGTATCAAGACCAGAAGGTCATCTGACCATTTAAGAGAGTAAACTCAATTATTTTAGTTTTACTAAAGTTTATTTGTGTTTGTGGGTCTGTTAATGCAAACGTGTGTGGTTTTTAGCATCTCTAACTAATAGGATTTTGCCTTGATTCTCTTGAATTCTTTCCAGGTTCCTTCCAGTGTTTCACTCCTGTCAAGAACTGAAAAAGTCCTGAGTGAATGTGTACTGTTGACATAGGCGAAGCCATGGCAAGGATCAGTACCACAGATCAAGGGAGACTGGCAAAGATTTCTCCACATGGGGTAAAGTCAGAATGACAAAGTTTTCCTTTTTTTCAAGTACAAGTACTTATAAGCATTTGGCCACTGTGTGCAAGATCTAGCAGCTACACCTTCATCTCCCTGGATATTTAGAGCCTGAGACTGCTCCCCCACAGAGACCTCTAGGAAGACAGACAAGTTTCTTCCCCCATCTGCTATGTACCAGGGTTCAAGTCCAGGGGTACTATAGAAGTTGATGCCACTTCAATGGAAGGAGTGCATCCCACTTGATCCCAGCTTTACTGTGCATGCTTTTATCTTTTCTTTAGTGTCTGTCCTTTCTTCAATTTCTCGTTTGTTTCATGTCCCTGCCTATCAGGGCCCAAGCCACACAAGGACTTGGCCCACCCCGAACCCATCTTTAGCTCTTTTATTTGGTTTCATGTTTTTGAGTATCTGTACTGAAGACTGGTTTTACTACTTGTACCTCAGTCATGATCTCCTCTCTCACCGAAAAAGATAGGTAAGAGGAAATGTGTCCTGATAGAACTTTACACTCAGATTTCTACAGCAGTGGGAGCCTTTCCCCTAACTCTAGAGTTAGTATTTAGTCCTTCTAATGTCAGATAAAACAAGTAATTGTAAAACC
Organism: Microtus ochrogaster; assembly: GCF_000317375.1. NCBI lineage: Eukaryota > Metazoa > Chordata > Mammalia > Rodentia > Cricetidae > Microtus > Microtus ochrogaster. The sequence goes on from NC_022023.1 coordinate 21,801,526, forward strand.
ATATATTCATATGTAATAAACATCTTATCACAAACCACAGAAATTGCCCAGAGAAAAATTACAAATGGATGGATCCCATTGCTAGATGGTAGTACACATTTTCCCCTATTTATTGTACAACCTGTAGTATATAATAAGTAATGAAGAAATATTTGAGACAATTCATTACCCAATAGCATGACTACGGAAGACATTAAGACAAGGGTTCATCTTCAAACCTCTGGGCTAGTGAAGATAATTGGTAAAAGGAAAGGAGAGTAATCCTAGAGGAAATGCACATTTGACAAGAAACAATGACAAAATACCAGCTGAATGGGGACCAGTTCTTGCGGGATGGTACTCATAATGCTCTTATTATGAAACTTGGGGCAGAGAAGAAGCTGAATCTAAGGGACATTGAAAATGGTCAGTGAGCAAAGAAGAAGGGTTGCTCTGAAGAGTATTGCCAGAAATCTACTTATAATACCACCTGATCAACATTTGCATTAATTTGGAAGTCTTGATTCAAAACCCATTAGACTTTCTATTTCTTTAATATTCAATAATAGCATAATAAAAACAAATATAAATGCCTTACTACACGCTAGAGGGTTATTTATGGATGCCATTAAATAATAACATTATTCTGGAAACCCTCCTCCCACCCCCAAGACCTCAGAGGAACTCTGAAATACAGGCTGCAACTACACAGTGAAGACCAAGAGGTGAGTGACCACCCACCCAGTGGGGCACCCCACTCTTTAGGCCCTCCATATGGGGGTCAAGGCCCCAGGCTCCTCCCCATCTGCCTCAGCTTCTCTAGGCAGCCAACAGGCAAAGCTCATGTGGGTAAGCTACTCCAGTGCCCCCACCTGATTGATTGGACCCTGTAAACCACGAGTCTCACTCTTCCCCAAGGCCTCCTTTCCCTCATGACCTCAGAGGAACTCTGAAGCACACTCTTTGGCTACACAGTGAGGACCAAGAGAGGAACTCTACAGCATAGGCTGTGACTACAGAGTGGATCAAGAGGGTAAACCAAAAGAGCAGACCAAGAGAGCAGACCAAGAGAGTAGACCAAGAGAGAGAGAGAGGGCTAAGGGAGATCCCAGCAGCTCCCTGAGACATAGACAGTGATAGTATAAAGCAGATGAACAACAGTTCCCAAAGACACAGACAACAGCTGCAAGGATTGGACCAAGAAGCAAAAACACTGCTGGCACCAATTGGAGGAAGAGAGGAGTGGGAGCCAATGCAAGAATTCAACAACCTAAAAAGCAACATGGCAACACCAGAACCAAGAGGTCAAAGAACAGGAAGACTTGATCATCCTAACCCAGAAGAAGCAGAAGAAAACAATTTTAAATGTGTTTTTATGAGGATGATAGAGACTTTAAAGAGGAAATGAAAAAATATCTTAGAGAAATAGAGGAAAAGACAGACAAAAAATGGAATAAATTCATAAATCTCTTAATGAAATCAAACAGGTGAAGCTAACAATCAAAACTTGAAGACTGAAATAGAGGAACTAAAGAAAACACAAACCGAGGGAATTCTAGGAAGGGGAAATCTGGGTAAATGAATGGGAACTACAGAGGCAAGCATAACAAACAGAATACAAGAGATGGAAGAGAGAATCTCACATGTTGAATATAATATAGAGAAAATAGAGCCATCAGTCAAAGAAAGCATTAAATGAAACAAATTCTTAACACAAAACAACCAGGAAATCTGGAACATCAAGAACAAACCTAAGAGTAATAGGGATAGAAGGAGAAGAAATCCAGCTCAAAGGCACAAAAAATATACTCAACAAATCTTAGAAGAAAACTTTCCCAACTCAAAGAAGGATATCCCTATGAAGGAGCAATAAGCTTACAGAACACCAAATAGACTGGACCAAAAAAAGTCCCCTCACCATATAATAATCAAAACACAAAACATACAGAATAAAAAATATTAAGAATTACAAAGGAAAAAGATCAAATAACATATAAAGGCAGACCTATCAAAATTATATCCGACTTCTCAATGGAAACCATGAAAACCAGAAGGTCTTGGACAGTTGAAGACATTAAGAGACCATGGATACAAGTCCAAACTACTATACCCAGCAAATCTTTCAATCACCATCTATGGAGAAAACAAGATATTCCCTGACAAAACCAGATTTAAACAACAACTATCCACAAACCCAGTCCTTCAATAAGCACTAGAAGGAATACTCCAACCCAAGGAAGCTAACTGCACCCATAAAAACAAAGGCAACAAATAGCCTCACACCAGGAAATTCCAAAGAAGGGAAACACACAAACACTACCACCAAAAAAATAGCAGGAATTAACAATCACTGGTCATTAATGTCTGTTAATATCAATGGACTCAATTCACCTATAAAAGGACACAGGCTAAGAGAATGGCTATAAAAGCAAGATCCATCCTTCTGCTGCCTACAGGGAATACATCTCAACCTTAAAGATAGATAATTTCTTCAAAGCAAGTAGGGAAAAGATTTTTCCAATCAAATAGACCTAAAAAACTAGTGGGTGTAGAATTCCAAATATCTAACAAAATAGACTTCAAACTAAAATCAATCAAAAGAGATGGAGAAGGGCACTTTATACTCATCACAGGAACAATCCATCAAGATAAAGTATCACTCCTGAACATCAATGCTCCAAATACAAGAGGACCCACATATATAAAAGAAACATTAATAAAGCTTAAATCACACATCAAACCTCACACACTCATAGCAGGAAACTTCAACACCTCACTTTCCCCAATGGACAGATCAACTAGACAGACACTTAACAGAGGAATAAGAGAATTTACAAATTCGTGACTCAAATGGACTTGACAGACATCTACAGAGCATTTCACCCAAATGCAAAAGAATACACCTTCTTCTCAGCACCCCATGGAACCTTCTCTAAACTTGACCACATACTCACTAACAGAGCAAATGTCAACAGATACAAAAAAATTGGAGTATCCCCCTGTATCTTATAGAATCACTATGGTTTAAAGTTAGAATTTAACAACAACACTAATTGCAGATAGCCTACAAACTCACAGAAATTAAACAGTGTTCAATTGATCCACCCCTGGGTCAAGGAAGAAATAAAAAGAAAATCAAAAACTTCCTAAAATTCAACAAAAATGAAGGCACAAAGAACCCAAACCAATGGGATACTATGAAAGCAATACTAAGAGGAAAGTTCATAGCACTAAGTGCCCTCATAAAGAAAGTGGAGAAATATCACACTAGCAACTTCTCAGCACACCTGAAACCTCTAGAACAACAACAGCAACAACAACAAAAACCAGATTCACCCAAGAGGAGTACATAACAGGAAATAATCAAATCAAGGGCTTAAATCAATAAAATAGAAACAAAGAAAGCAATACAAAGACAATGAAACAAAGAGCTTGTTCTTTGAGAAAATCAACAAGATAGACAAACCCCTACCCAAATTAATCAAAAGGCAGAGAGAGAACATCCAAATTAACAAAACCAGAAATGAAAAGGGGGACATAACAACAGACACCGAGGAAATTGAAAGAATCACTAGCCCTTACTTCAAAAACCTGTACTTCACAAAATTAAAAAATGTAAAATTTAGTCCCCATAGAGCCTTCATCCAGCACCTGATGGAAACAGGTCAGACATCTGCAGTGGAACCCTGAGCTGAGCTTCTAAAGTCTGGTTGAAGAGTGGGAGGAGTGAGAATATGAGCAAAGAGGTCAAGACCATGACGGGGACACCCACTGAAACAGCTGACTTGAGCTGATGGGAGCTCACCAACTCTTGATGGACAGGGAAGAAACCAGCATAGGATGAAGCTAGGTCCTCTGAATGTATGTGACAGTTGTGTGTCTGGGGCAGACTGCGGGGTCAGGGGCAGTGGATCCAGGATTTGTCCCTGATGCTTGTACTGGCATTTTGGAGCCCATTCTGTTTGGAGGGATACCTGCTCAGCCTGGATATAGTGGGGATGGCCTTGGTCCTTCCTTGGAGCAATGTGCCTTGCCCTCTCTGGGGAGTGGATGGGAGTGGGGCAGAGGGAAAGGTGGAGGAAATGGAGGGAGTGGGAACTGGGATTGGTATGTAAAATGGGAAAAGATAGTTTGTTTTCTTTTTTAAAAAAATAAATAGTAACATTATTCTTTGAATTGGAAGCAGTTTATCCTTCTTGTCATTGATGAGCCTACAAATCAAATGTTGATTACTAATGTTAAGTCAGCTGGAATTCCAACCACCATCTTGGCTCAATAGCCCTTGCTGGGAGCCATAGCTGAACACAGTACACTACATCCGAAGACATATTCTCAAGGCTCTGGCCTTGGTTTATACACTTTACTCAGATGGTGATGGGAACGGTTGAGTTTGGAGACAGGAAGTCTGAAAGAAGCCACTCCGCTGGCCTCTTGAACCACCGCCAAGGCCAGTCCCCCTCTGCTTGTCACAGACAGTGAATTCTACATTCCTCTCCACTCTCTCTGTGGTCTCCATTAGTCCACAGTTCCTAGATAAAGTTAAAGACTCATGTAGTGATCTTCACACTAATTGGACTGTAATGTATAGCCTCGGTCAGGCGCGTCTCTCCCAGCCATCCTCTGCGCAGACAGCAATCAAGCCATTTCCAGAAGATGCATTGGCTGTTGGGACCCTAGAGTAACCTTATGCTGCACTGGCCTTTTAGCAATGAACACAATTAATTTTGATACTGAAGGGCAATTAAGTGTGGTTAAAATGAGGATCTCTTGGAACACAGAATGACAGAGGCTGTGGAGGAAATATTTTTGCCTCAAATGTTTCAGAAGCCAACACGCACTCCCCGCTCTTGTTATTCCAAGTCCAGTTGCCAAATTCCCATTCCACTGCAGTACATGAGAACTGAAATGAACGGCTGTGGTAGCCGTGCTGCTATTCTGAAAGATTGCTTACTTCAACTCTTTAACCAGCTGCAATTCTGAAAACACACATTGTGTCTGGATACCTGTTAGACTCATGCATTTGGAGAAACACCTACACAGACTTTTTAAAACACATGTGCCCCACTGTGGATAAGACACCATGTGCTACAGCTTGCTCAAGCTAATTTCAGCTCAGAGGAATACTTCCCAGGGCGGGTAGGGGAGTGTTTCTACTTAGACATAGGACATTTGAAGAGGAAGAACATGGTGTTGCACATCATTGAGAGGAGAAAGGATGACGTGATGTCACGGTCAGTCAGAAGATAAAGGGGGAGAAGTGAAGAGAGCCTGACGGTAGTTGTAGCGGACGCCTGTTCAAGTATCCCCGGGACCATTTCTAAAGATGTTTCTAACTGCTAATTGGCCTGTGGCTTTCTGAGTTTACTGGTTATATGCATTTTTTTTCAGTTTACCCTGTATTCACCTTATTCATTATTCACACACATACACACCCATGTGTATGTGTATATATGTATTACTAGTGGGCTTTCTTGTCAACGTATATAATTTAGATACTTTTATTAAATGAATGCTAATATTTCCTGAATGCATGCATTGCAAATATTTCCCCATAGGTTGTAGGTTTCTCCATTATATCAGCGTATGTTTAGAATGTGGGTGGGTGCTGGTGGACGTGCATTCTGATGTCACCCACTGGAGATGGATATTGTATATGCTATAGTCAGTAAATTCTGTGAGTTATGCCCTCTTCAGCAGTGTTGTAAAAGCCCTTGGTTCTTGTCAAGTGTTCATCATTCCCTCCTTCCCTAAGTTTGAGGCTGAGGAGGTGGCTCAGTGGGCAAAGTGCTTGGGGTGCAAAACTGAGAGCATCTTCATCATGGGTTGAGAAAATGAAGAAATCAAATGTGAGAAATTTATATATCTACACAATTGAACACTTAATAAAAGTTAGGCACAGCATTTTTCTCCAAACTAAGAGTTTCCAGAAAAAAAAATCTACTACTGATATCACGTTTAATGATAAAAGACTACTTACGTTTCCAAAGAGCAGGATTTGTCTAACATTGCACTTGAGTTTCAAACCAGAGTGCTTAGGCAAGAAAACAAACGAAAGGAATGCAGGCTGCAAAGGAATCTATTTGTAGACTGCATCGCCTAATACATAGAAAATTCAGCACAAAGCAATTGCAATTATTAATTTATAGGTCAGTAAAAGAAGTTCACAAGCAAATATGACTTTTAAAATCTTTCTACAAGTCAGATGTTCGAGATTAAATTTTTAAATATAGAAAATGGCGTAATTAAAAAATCTTTATATACTGTTACTGGGACGACATAAGAGCAGGAAGGTGAAAACTCGTCATATCCCATATGTAAAAGAGTTCTGTGTAAGCGGACTGTGAGCCCAATGTAAGTGCTACAGCTATGGAGTCTTTAGAAGGAAGGAGGAGTGAATCTTCATGGTCTCTGTGAGTTTTCAGAAATGACAAAAAGCATTAACAACAAAACTGAAAAAAAAAAAACAGGTGAACTTATCAAAATCAAAAGGACCACGGGGCTCCAGTGGGAAAGGCAGTCAGTCCACTGTGTATAAGAGCATCTGATAAATTATACATGTAGTCAGGGATGACTGTTTAGAGATTTTCTAGAACTTTATCACGCAACAATTTAATGCAAATGGAAAATAGAAAAAATCGCTAAACAGACATTTTCCCGAAGTAAATATGAGGAGGTAATGCATCTTTGGAATACTGCCTGATATTATGACATGATAGAGCAATGTAAATTCAAAACATAAGAAGATATTATTCATAATATCAGGCCAAAAGGGAAAAAGCAACAAACCATAAATATCATGAATTAAAAGAATGTGGAAAAATTGGGACATAATGTTCAGTGCAAGTGGAAAAGTCAGATGACAAACTTACATTGGCAATCAGATTTCTGGTTTATGAAAATGTCGAAGTGTGTATAGATATACATGTGAACATGTGTATCCATGAACATTCATATAAATATGTGCCAAAACTATAACACTCAATTGTCCATCCATTTATGAATGGATAAAGCCATGTTGTGTATAGAGAACACAGAATATTATTCAACCACACTAAGAAATTGGGTTATGATGCATGTTACAACATGGGATAAATTTTGAAACTGTGAGGTTAAGTTGAAGAATAGAAACTCCACATCTGGGTGTGGCGGGTGGCATGCGCATGCCCGTGTAATCTGATCCCTTAGGTGCTGAGTCAGGAGGTTGGTGAATTTAAGGCCAGCCAGGGCTACTTAGCAAGGACCTCATGAAACGAAGCAATGGAGAAGGAGGAAGAGAACGAGGATAAACAGGAGAAGGTGGAAGAAGGAAAAGGAGAAGAAAAGCAATAGAAAGGGAGGAGTAAAATAAACAGCCAGACCCTACAGTTCAAATCCTGAGTCCATAAACATGAAATGCAACGAAGAGCCAAAACCACAAAGACCAAAATTATGTTCATGCTTCCAGAGCTGAGGTCAGGAACCTAACATCTGTGGGGATTATAGGAAATAATAGACAGTGGTGAGTTCGCAGTAAGTTTACGAAGATGATAAACCTTATGGATATACTAGAAATACAATAACTAAAAATTGTAAATGAATCCATTAAACCGGTAGAGACTTACTTGAGCAAACATGTTAGTGTAAAAAGAAATGCAGCCATCTCTCACATTGGGTTAAGATGCTTGTTTATGTTGCTATTATTGATCAAATTAACAGACAGATCACTAAAACTTCCAGTCACTTACTGTTTGAAATTTATATTTACAGGTAGACACCTTATCTTTCCAAATATACACGTGGAAGACACATCAGAAGAAGTCCTACTATTGTTATCTCCTTTGGAAAGGGAAATTCCACACTGAAGGTAAAGGTGGTCTCCAAAATTCGTGGAAAATTCCACAGTGATAAGGCTCTTAACATAAGAAAGCATCTTGACTGTGAAAATAGAATGAGAACCACCTACATGTGACACCCTAGGTCAGGTTGGGTCTGTGATTAAAAACTTCCAGGAGAAGACAGTCTGGGCTTCAAAGGCCCATTCCTCATGCTCCAGGAGGGCAGCTGCAGGGCTGTTTCTTGTCAGAAGGCTGATGAGATTCATCGCAGTGCCGCGCTCACAGACCATGCTCCCATCAGCCTGATTACCATCTCAGCCCACTGGTTTTGATCTTGAGCTTGCTGTCACCGAAACCATTAGCACAGATTCATGGATGGCTATCTCTAAGTGGGCCTTGTTCGTGGTCAGGAAAGATTCTTATATTAATCCTCCACTCTGACGAGCTTACAAGATAAAAACAAATGCATCTTTATCAAGATAATAGGAAGTCGAACTGGCTGGAAACGTCCTTGCTGTTGAGATCCTTGGCATTTAGAGGAAGGAAGGGATTCACTGCTCATGTTAAAGCTCTGACATTGCAAGATGCAGGTGGTGTGGGAGGACATGAATAATCCTGGTAGATCCTGGATGGGTGCTTTCAGGTGACTTACACATGGCAATTCTTGTCATCTCCCAAACAGCCTCTCCTTCTTCCACCTGTTGCCAGTGATGTCCCAGAAATGTAAAAGAAGGGAAAGAACTGTCCTTAAAGGCTTTGCTGGTCATGGTAGTGGGGTGACCTTGCCAAGATCCAACTTGTAGATTTCTGACCTCCAAAATCATGAGAAATTAAGTATACTTATTTCAGCCATCACTTTGTGGTAATTCTGGTGCCAGTCACATGAAAATTATGCACTTGCTTCAGTGGCTAATGAGAAGTTCTTTGATGTGTACTCTTCCTACCGGGTGCTGTCATCACTAACAGGGCACTTTCAAAAGACCGGAATGGGCATCCCACCTCAGTCATTAGGGTATCACATCTGCATCCCTCCTGGATCTGTTTCTCCTCCACACATCTATAAGGTTCACTAATTACTGCCCAGAGTTCTAAATGTGAAATGAGAAAGTCCAGATATTCCTGAAATAATAATGGCTAAGGTAATACTATGTGAAAAAATGCGGACTGAAAGATTCTGGATCCATTAATTAATTCGCCTATGCCTGTATTTGTTCATCTGAAAAGAGGGAGTGGGGCTAGGGATGTAGTTGGTGTTCACTCCATGAACTTTGTGTCATTTTCCTTTGCTTGGCAATCCTTAGCTCTCAATAACATCCTATCATTGAATGAAAAGAAACTATAAAACTATATTCTTGTTTGCTAGCAACATGAGCATATCTTAAGAAATGACAGGAGCAATAAGGTAATAAATGTTTAGACCTAGAACACAAGAAGGGTTGTTTAACGAGCACTGCCGCATAGAACTGGGGTCAGGGTGCAAAACTTTTAGGCTCCATTCTAACTCTTCAGACTGTCAGCCTATGGCCTGTCCATTGCTCGTGGAAAGAGAGATTGAGTATCTTTAGAACTCACATGGGTCTCTCTCTGCCAGTACACTATGCTCAGCCTAGAAAACACCTGTAAATAGTTAAGAACAAAAGTAAAAGATGCAAGCGCGGAAGGACTCCTACAGAGGTAGGGAGCAACAAGATGCAAAGGGAGATAAAAGAACATTGGGTGAAGTCATGGAAGTCATGGTGTTCATGTGCAAAGCGTCAAAGAACAAATATAATGAGTAGACACACGTTTAAATAATGAACAATACCAGCAAAATATCAACTGTGGATTAATATCCCAATGCAAAAATAAAAAAAATGAGCCATGTCCGGACACTGTCGCTACACTTTTCACTGCCCTGTAATAATTTCCTTGTTTCAATCCTAGACACCACATTTTAGATTTCAAACACTAATCGGACCACGTTTCTTTTACCCTACCTGAGAATTCTTTCCAGTGAAAGGCTGGTTTGCTGGACATGAATTCTTTAAGTTTTCACTGGAAAGAATTCTCGGGTAGGGTATGAAATTGACATTCTTTTTTCAGGACTTAATCTTTACAGAAAAATAAAACTCTCCATCTAACTTATGCCTAGTGTTCCTTATGATTATCGTTATATAGTTACAAGATTTGGACAAATGCTTGCACGTCATATTTAATAAAGTCTACATTTTCTTTGAATTTTTTTGAACCTGTGTATCATTATATTACATTCTTTATCTCTCTCTTGCATATTTGTTCTCTCTCTGTCTCTCTCTGTCTCTCTCTCTCTCTCTCTGTCTGTCTCTCTCTCTCTCTTTCGCATTCTCTCACAAGCTCTCTCTGGCCCTTCCCTCTCATTTTGTTCTGGAGATCCACCTGAAGCCTTCGAAATTCTAAACAGAGTTTCCACAGCTAATCTAGATCACCAATCCCAAGCTTTTGCTTGTTTTTAACTTTAAATTTTGAGGTATGACTTCAGAACTCACTCAGCTGCCAAAGGTGGCCTTGAATTTGAAGTTTTATTATAATAAGCTATATCTGTTTATTTCCACATTGTCTATTACTGGGTTTCCATGAAAGCTACAGTAGTTATATAACCTTCCAAGCTTAAAATATTTACTCTTTCACACTTTCCAGAAACAGCTGATTCTTGTTCTCAGCATTAAACTCAACAGCATTGTTCAAGGGTTTATAAAAACAAAATAAATTTAACTCAAAATGGAAAAGTAATATATTTCTCTAACTGGACATAACTGTAAATACAGGTAAGAATTGATCATTCTGATTGAAAATAAATACAAGCATATTATTAAGAATATTTGTACACCAAATATTTATTGATAAGCCAGAAAGATCATATTATTAGCAAGTATGTATTTTAATGAGATAGGTCCTGTATCAGATGCTATTTCCATTTGTGTGTGCTCTCCTGTGCACTGGAAATATGACTATTACACTGGAGAGGCACTAAAAGCATAAAATACTCAAGATATATTACTATGTATGTATTGATTCTAAATTTATTTTTGTAGCACCAGAATTTAATAAAATTCATTATATATGTATATATATATGAGATATGTGTATATGAATTTCAATGTAGCATCAAAAAACCCAAAAAGCACACATGATGGCTTTTATTTCTAACTAGACAATTCTTTTAGTGTGCAATTAGTCACTATTTGAATGTAAGTCAAGCAATACAAACTATTATTATTATAAAGTTAATTCTTCATGTTAGTCCAGCCATGCAGCAGCCACATATGACTGACAGACGCCATGATGGACAACCCAGAACACTTCATAAACACATCTTTTCTATCACTGTGGAAAATTTCACTAGTTAAGGCCACCACAGAGGAGAAAGAATATTTCTTAACATTTTTTAACTGATAATGTAGAAAAGCTTGCTGGAGGAAAGTCAAGAATGAAAGCAGAAGAGAAGAGACGGTAGCAGACAAACCCAACTATCGTTCTGAAAGCCACTTCCTTTGGGCATTTGCTTCTTTCTGACAACCCTGTGATGTGGGAGTGTCATATATCAATCTTTTGATTTCATTGGTTAAGCTATAAAGAAACTGTTTGGCCCTCATAGGTTAAAACATAGGTGGGAAGAGTAAACAGAACAGAATGCTGGGAGGAAAAGGAAGTGAGCTCAGACTCGACAGCTCTCCTCTTGGGAGCAGACGTCTCAGAGAGGCGCCGTGCTCCCCTCTCCCGGGAGGACGCGAGAGCTCTGCTCTCTGAGGCACACGCGATGAAGCTCCGACCCAGGATAGACGTAGGCTAGAATCTCCCTGGTAAGCCACCTCGTGGGCTACACAGATGATTAGAAATGGGCTAGTCCAGGTGTGAGAATTAGCCTAGAAGAGGCTAGATAGAAATGGGCCAAGCAGTGTTTAAAAGAATACAGTGTCCATGTAATTATTTCGGGCATAAGCTAGCAGGTGGCCGGGGTGCTGGGGACGCAGCCCCACCACTCTTATTACTACAACCCTGGTTTGTTTTCAGTAAAGCAACCAACTCCAGTCAGAACCCTGATGAACAGGGAGGGAGAAAAGTAATCTCAAGATATGAATAAAAAAATTAGACAGACAGTTCGGACACGTTTAAGAATAAAGCACTGTTGAGAGGAGTCTAATGCCTTAACTACGTTTTTGTTGTGTACATTTTAAAGTATTTTGACTGCAGGATTTATACGACTGTGCTGCATATTACAAGGAAGAAGCATCTTTCCCTGGATATTGGGGAAATCATTCTAGTGACAGGAAGCTGTGCTTTCTATAGAACCTCTGTTAGTAGCAGATGCAATTCCAAGTACAGGACTTGCCCTTTGCTGGCCCTGGAAAACCTTGTTCTGACCATTGCTGGACACTGCAACAAGAGAACTGGCCCAACCCTCACAGGAGAGCTGGCCCCTGCATTTGGGAGAGATGGCCCCACCCCTCGACAAAGATGTGGTAGAATTTTACTTGATGGTGTGGGTGTAGAAGAGCTGGCTCTTCCCCATGCCTTACCAGAGCGAACCAGCAGCCAAGTCTGACCAGCTTAACTGCCACCCAAATGCACATCCAGGGCCTTGGGTTGGCCCACACTAATGTCTACCCCATTTAAGATCTACTGAGCATGTGCAGCATGGCCTTCCCAAAGGTAACTGCAGAATCCCCATGACGTGGGGCAGCAGCAGGATATCTGAGAGGCATTTCAGGCAGGGTCCAGTGATGATGCTGTACCAGAAACCAGAGGCGTTGAGCCAGACCAATGACTCAATACAGTGAGCATAAGCAAGTAAAGCTGATAGGACAAAGGGGTATACTGTGTGTCACACCATGGCTGCCAGTGTCACTAGGATGATGAAGAGGTGTTGGAAAAGTGGGAAAGATAGAGACACAAAATGGTTTCTTGTTTGTTTTTTGTTTGTTTGTTTGTTTGTTTGTTTTTTAAATTCTTTTTTCTTTGGGCATGTGGTGCTACAAGGGTGAAGTGTAAGTGTGGAGGGACCAGGAAATGAGTGGAATTGGGATGCATGATATGAGATTTCCAAAGAATCAATAAAGAAATTATGTTAACAAAAATACAAAGAAGAAAATCATAAGAACATACTTTAATTCCACTAAATTGGAAAAATTACGAAAAAGGGTTAAATTTATAGATACATATGACATTCCAAAGCTAAAACAAGAAGAAAAACAATGATTTAAACATTAAAAGAATGACAAGATTGAAGAAATAAGAAAAAGTGTCCTAAGTATTAAAAGTCTATAATCAGATGGATTAATTACAGAATTTTAGTAAAACTTTGAAGATGAATTAACACCAACACAACTTATTCTCTGAGCTAGAAAAGAAGGTGGTATTTCAAAGCCTTTAAGCTAAGCAGTATTATATTGATAGCAGAACCAGTTAAAGGTACATTTTTACAAAAAAAGAAAAGAAAATTACAGACTTACATCCCTAATGAACAAGATACAGAATTTCTCAATAAAATTCTGTCAAACTAAATTCAAGATCACATGAGAAAGATCATTAATATTGACCAAATTGGTTCCATTACAGAGATGCAGGGAAGGTTCAACATATATAAATCAATAAATGGAATCCATCATGTAAATTGACTTAGAAAGAAATCAGATGATTATTTCAATATATGCAGAAAGGGCCTTTAATAAAAACTCAACATCCCTTTAAGATAAAAGTCATGGAGAGACTAGGAATAAATTAGGCCGATAACCAATATTATATACTAAATGAAAAAATGCAAAGAATTTCCACCAAAAAAAAAAAAAACGGAAAGAGAAAACGATGCCCACTAGTTTACTTCTATTCAATATAATGCTTGAAATCTGAAAAGAAACAAAATTTTAAAAATGTGAACAGGAAAAGAAGTCGAAGTATTGACTTTGGCAGATCATGTGATTCTGTACAAGAGCCCCTAAAGGTTCATGAAAACATGCTTAGAGCTGACAAAAACTTTCAACAAAGCTCCAGGCAATGAAAGTAACACATACAAAAATCAGTAGCCTTCATATATATGAAGGACAACACACTGAACAGGTACAAAGAAATAATTCCATTAGTAATAGGCACAAAAATAAAGTACTTATGAATAAACTTACTCAAAGAAACAGAAGACCTTTCATGTTTATCGACTGAAAAACTAATACTGCGACAATGATTCTTCTATCAAACGTAAAAGAAGAAAACTTCCAGAATCATTCTTCACAGAGACAGAAAAAAAAATCATACAATTTTTATAATGACAACAACATGCATTCACATAAAAGGATATTCAAAACAATTTAAAAAAAGAATTCTGCGTGTGTATCTCCCTATCTTATTTCAAATTATACTATATACCTACAACAAAAACAAAATAAAACACCAACAAAACAAAACACGAGACACATTGGACCCAAATATTTGTCCACACATATACAAGTTACCTGGTTCTTGACAAAGATGCCAATAACATACACTGGAGAAAAAGACAGCATCTTCAGCATATGATGCTGGTAAAACTAAATTTCAGCATGAAGAAAAAGGATAGCAGACCCTCATATCTTTTACTATACAAAGTTGCTTTGAAATTGATCAAGGACCTCACTATAATACTCGACTGTCTTCAACTGTTAGGGGATAAGGTGCAGAGGATCCTTCAGTTCATGATAAGAACTGACTTATTTAAAATAGGGCTTATGTAGCCCAAAAAATAAGGCCAATCATTGACAAATGGTACCTCATTAAAATTAAAAGTTTCTTGACAACTAAAATCTTTGCGAGCTATGTGCCAGACAAAAGATTAGCATCTAGAATATACAAAAAACTCATAAAACTAAATGCCAGAAAATGAACAAGGTAATTAAAAATGGACTATGTGTAAAGTTATTTAAACAAAAAATACAAATGACTAGTAAACAGTTCAAAAGGTATTTAATATCTTAGACTACCAATGAATATAGATTTAAGCTATTAAAATTCCATCATATTCCAATCATCAGGAATACAAATAACAACAAATACTGGCATGGACCTCAGAAAATGAAAACTCTTTAACAATGTTAGCTGGAGGGCAAAGTAGTGAAGCCACTGGGAAGCCAGTCCGGAGCTTTCTCAAAAAAGTAGAAATAGAAATCTGCTCCTGAGCATGTAAGCAAAGCATTCTCTACACTACCACAGAGATACTTGCACATCCATGTTCACTGCAACCCAACTATCAATAGTTGGGAATCAGTCCAGATGGATGAATAAGAAAGATGTCATACATATACACAATGACCTATTACTCAGCCATTAAAAATAAAATTTGCATATAAATAGATGGAACTAGAAAAAGTACTGAGAGAGGTCACCTGGGTAATAAAGTCAAAGACTACATGCTCTCATATGTAGATCCTGGCTTCAATTCTTCCTTTCTTTCTTTCTTTCTTTCTTTCTTTCTTTCTTTCTTTCTTTCTTTCTTTCTTTCTTTCTTTCTTTCTTTTCCCTTCTTCCTTCCTTCCTTCCTTCCTTCCTTCCTTCCTTCCTTCCTTCCTTTCTTCCTTTCTTTCTTTCTTCACCTGAAGGACATATAGAAGTCATGATGTTAGAAACCAGTTACTGGGATGGATGCTTAAGGAAACCTGTTCTAATCTCCTTTTCCTCTTTGAACCCACCACCACCACCAGATCATAAAAGACCTTCTCACAGAACTTCCTTCCCTCAACTTATCCCAGTACCCCAGCCTCCTACACCAGCATTCCCCATGGACACACCTTCTGAGCAGGCCAGGAAAACGGGCAAAATACAACCATCACACTTTCCAAAAAATCAATAGAGGAAGCAAATACCGAGGAACAAAACATCCATCCAACAAAGACAAACCCAGAAGTCAGCACCTAGAGCTATAATCATCCCAAACCCAGATTCCTAGAAGCCAATGTTAAAACAGTATCAATAACAGCCAGAAAAAATATGTCTCCACTAAAGCCCAGTTATTCTATTGCAACAGGTCCTGAATATTCCAAATGCAGTTGAAGCATAAGAAAAAGATCTTAAAATCAGTTTAATGAAGATGATAGACATTCTTAGGGAGGAAATGAATAAATCCCTTAACGAAACCCAGGAAAGCATAGACAAACAATTGGAGGAAATGAATAAATCCCTTAAAGAAAGTGAAGAGAATTCAACAAACAGTTGAAGGAAAGATATTCAATTGTTTAAAACCTAAAAATGGAAATAGAAGCAATAAAGAAATCACAAATGGAGGGGATTCTGGAAATAAAAAAAAATTAGGAATTCCAAAAGGAACTACAGTAACAAGCATCATCAACTCAAAATAAAATATGGAAGATAGAATCTCAGCCATTGAAGATATATTAGGAAAAAAATGACGACATTGGTCAAAGGAAACTTTTTTTTAAGTTTTATTACTTTTTTTATTGAGAAAAGGAAAAAAAGTTTCCCCATCCTCCCAGCCTCCCATTTCCCTCCCCCTCCTCCCACCCTTCTCCCCCTCCCCCCACTCCTCTCCCCCTCCCTCTCCAGTCCAAAGAACAGTCAGGGTTCCCTGCCCTGTGGAAAGTCCTGACACAAAACATCGAAGAAATGTGGGACAGTATAAAAAGACAAAACCTAAGAATAATAGGATAGAAGAAAGAGAAGAATCACTAATCAAAGGCCCAGAAAACATTTTCATCACAATAATAGAAGAAAATTTTCATAACGTAAGCAAGGAAATGCCTAGAAAGGTACAAGAAATGTATAGAACACCAAATAGATTGGACTAAAAAAGAAAGTCCCCTTGACACATAATAATCAAACCACTAAACACAAAGAACAAAGAATGGATATTAAAAGCTGCAAGGAAAAATGGTCCATGTAACTTATAAAGGCAAATCTGTTAGAATTATACCTGATTATTCCATGGAGACTCTAAAACCAAGAAAGGTCTGGACAGAGGTGGTGCAGACTCTAAGAAACCAGAGATGCCAGGACAAATTATTAAACCCAGCAAAAGTTCCCATCACCATAGATGGAGAATATAAAATAGTGTATTGTTAAACAATATCTACAAATCCAGCCCCACCGAAGGCTCTAGAAGAAAAACTTCAACCTAAAGAAGTTAACTACATCCATGAAAATTCAGAAAATAAATAAACAAATACCAACAAATTGAAAAGAAAGGAAGCACACACACACACACACACACACACACACACATCTCTTTGAAAGGAAGTGTCCAAAATGAGTGGACAATGCTTCTCCCAGAAGACTTGAGATATTAAATGAAAATCTCAGTGTCAGACACAGGTTATCTCACTATGAGTTATTAGCCAGGGAAGCCCCAGAGGTATTCAGAAGAACAAAGATAATTGCCATTGCTCTGGGTTTCCCACCCTACCTAGTGCTGAAGAAATTACTCACTTTGGATGTAGATCATAGAGAAACAAACTTCAAACTGACAAGGAAACTTTTTTCATGCTGGCTTACTTATATAGTGCCAAAAGCTGCTATACAGGCTACTGGGGAAGAAAAGACCAATGGCCTCACAAGCCCGGGACCCCAATGTGATAATGCTGACCTTCTGGCAAGTAATATGTATGTTGCAATAGCGACATGAAGGTTGTAAGGATATCTGAACACCTTTTGATTGAATATGGGATCTGCCCCACAGGACGGGTTTTATACTCTTTAATGAACACCTCATCAAAAGCCCATGACAGAACTCATAGGCCCCGATAAAGGGGTTAAGAGATCTACTATTGTTTTACTAACTGACTGTGGTGTCAAACTGTATTCTAAATATGTGTGTTTACACTTAAAGATTTATGCCGCTTTCTACTTGGTAGGAGAAGCTTCTTTTTGCAGTGGGTAGTAGTTAATGTATCAGCCTCACATATTAGCAAAGACCTAGGCAACTTCCTGAGAGATGGGAGAAAAAATGTTAAGAGTGTGCAAATGGTTAGGGAAGCTATGAACTGCTGACTTCTGGATACAATGTGGCCATGTTGCATGCATCAACTCATGCAGGCTATGTTCACCACTACAAGACCTACAGAAGATGAAGCAGGTGAGAATTCTATAGGGATGGGAAGGGTTTCCAAGACCCCAGTGTAAATGGAAGAGCTATTGGGCAATAGTGGCTTCTGCGTGAGAGAGAAGGAGTCATTCTTCTCTAGGGATATGGACTATTAGGTTGCTCTTGCCCCAGTGGATGGCCATACAACCTCGTACACATGGGCCACATTAATTGGACTCAGTTACCCTAACAAAATAACCAAATGAAAAGAGATCTTAAAGCTGGAGAGGAAAAGAAAGAGAACACTAGACAGGGTAGAAAGGAGGTAGTGTATTATGCATATGATTGATATAAGTGGAAAATACCATTATTTTAATAGACTTACTTATATTTCTGTGTCTATGTGTATATATATATGCATGTGTGCGTAGGTGTCCTGAGAGGTCAAAAAGTACTGGATTCTCTAGAACTGAAGAAGTAAAAGTTACAGAAAGTTGTAAACTGTCTGACATGGGGGCTGGAAACAAATTCCCAGTTAAGGAAGAGCATCAAGCACTTCTGCTGGGCTATCTCCCCAGCCCCTCCACACATATTCTTTAAAGGAAAATAATCCTATTTGCTAGTCCTTTAGTTAAAAATGTTTGGGAGATAGAACTGTTTTGAATTTTTAAAGATTTGCATATACATAAAAATCTCTCTTGGACATAAAGCCCAATTTTAAGCATAAACCATTTCTGTTTCATATATACCCCATGCACATATCCTGAGGTCATTTTTAGGCAATACTTTATTTAGCATGTCATATTTTCATGGCAACCCATTGCATGAAGTGAGGCATAGTATTTACCATGGATAGAACCACAGTAGTGTTGGAAAAGCTTGAGACTTTTGGAACATTTTGTATTCTGGAATCTTAAAGATATTTTCCCTGTAACGTGTTTCTGGATCAAACTGTCGGAATGCTTCCAGGTTTTCACAATGCAGTGATGGCTTCTTCATAATGAGTTGCTGTAACTTTTCACCAGATTCAACTGATGAATGAGAGCTGTTCTCAATTCACTGCAAGTTTTTTCTTGAATGGAAATGGCCATTAATTTCTAGTTTCCTTTCACTTAACAAGTGCAAAATGGCACTGTAATTATGCCATGACTTGAAATCCACTTGAGGACGCTTTCGTGTGTTTCTTTGTTATCTGTTCTTACTCTTTGAATTGCACCAGGTTTTTGTAGTGCTCATTGTATGCCAGAACTGTATTTTTAGATTTGTTTCTTAGACTCCTAAGAAACAAGATTCCTCGATACTTCGAATCTTACCATTGAGTGTGATTCCTCTCTTGGAGAACAAGGAGAGAAACGAACAGCGAAAAACCCATGTTTCTGTCTTCAGTAGACTTGGGTTTTCTTCATCACTGCTCAGGGCGTCTCTCCCAGCATGTCTGCTTTTACAGGCTAGCCACTGTCTTTGCTTTATAGAATGGTGCAAAGCTTCTGCCTTGTGTATGGGAAACCACTCACTGGTATTAGGTTTGCTCAGTGGGTGGTTTTCATAAATGCTTTTCTTTAGAAGAAGCATCCCTGGGAGGCATGGAAGACACAAGCCTTGCCAGCAGCTGCTAGAATATGCTGGAGGTTCCCAGGGTTGAATCTATTGCTCCTATGGATTGATTGAATTTCTGTTCTGTCACCCAGCATAACTGCACACTGTGATGTGCTGTTCCATGATTTCAACATGAAAAGGATGCGGCAAGAACAGAAGACAGGATCCCAGAGAAAACGTGAACCAACCCAACACCATGTAAATGAAACACACGGCCTGATCTAGCGTGTGATCTCTTTACACAGACTAAGGAAGATGAAACCCCAATATTTGCGTTGTTAGCAAGAACATATTATTGTGCACACAGCCAGAGAGTTGAGACAAAGTTATGAGAATTTGCTTTTGCCTGTAAAACCAGAAACTGCTTCTTTTTCTCCATCCTTCTATCATTTTGGATATGACTGACTAAAAGCTAGGATTGTGTTTAGAGGAATTCCTTGGAACAGTGGACAGAGCCCCAGGCTGGGACACTCTCAGCTTTGCTGTCTACCAGTTGCACACCTGGGGTATGCTCCTTGCCTGCCTTGGGCCACCTTGGCTGGTGGAAATGACAATGTTCCACAGTGAGCCTCTGTCATCAGGCTTGGGTTTTCAATCTCCCATTCTAGTGCTATGGGTGTAGTTTAGGTTTGAACACACACTGTCATAAGAGAGACCAGAAGTGGTTCTGTTGCTTGTCCCAGGCTGGGGACAGTTTTGTCTCTGTCTTCTTTTTGAAAAATATTATATTATTAGACCAACTCTACATGATAATTGAAAAGAGCTGCAGAATACCCCAGTTAAAATCTTCAGATATGCAAAAAAGGGTGCAGGCTCATATTAGTTGTACTTTTATTTCTTGGGTGTTACCAATAGCAACCATAAGGCTTGTTTCAGAGGTACTACCAGCTGACAAACACAGTGGGGGGAACTTCCAAGGAATTACTGAAGATGTATTTGAACCAACTTGTGGGTTTCCTTTTCTTTCACCCCAAATCCTTTGAAATGTCAAGATTGCCAGTGAGCTGGCTTGATTATTAGAGGCACTTTCAACCAAACCTGAAGCTCTGAGTTTGATTCCCAAACTCTGACGGTGGAAAGGCAAACTTGATGTCTAGGACTCTAAACTATTGAACCATTTTTAAGACAAGAAAAACCATGACTTCCCTGTACATCTACACAACTCTGTATGATTAGATTTTGATGTGAATGACAAAGCAAGCACTCACTTCACTACAGAGCATGTGAATCTATCCTGATGCTACGCCATCTTTGCCCTTGTTGTATGGTATGCAGCTACTTCCTCCAAACTGAAGCATTCTCTCCCTGCAGGAGACTCGTAAGACCTAGGGAGTAAACAAATTTTACAATGCTCTGGAAGTTTATGAGTATTATAAGGTTCATAAGGTCCTCCACCACGGCTATATAACTATTGCACAGTTACTTAAGGAGGGCTCTCTGCCTGAAGGATCTGGATGCAAGTAAGGCAGGGAGCCTTAGGGATGCAGCTTTCCTGGGTTGCCACCTACTCTGTGGCAGGTCTTTTCAGGGATGATGGTTTTATTGTGTTATTCATTCTCCAGTAAGTAATGTCAATCTCATGCTTCTGTTTGGTGAACTCAGTGCTTCAGTAAATTAGACACCAAGGGAATTATTTCATTGCCCTGTCATTATTGCCCTACATGGGATGAATACATGTGTACTGATGTCTCCCCAGAAAAGTTGCACAGTAGAATTGGTTCTGAGTAGAAACTGGCAGAACCAAACATGACCTGGAGAAGGGTGGTTGTGTGTGGTCTCTGTGGTGGATGATAATCTGTGCAGTTGCAGTTGGATATTCTGAGAGTGAAGCATCTCTGTGGGCAATCCTAATATGGTACCTTTCCCTATTTAGTATGAGATGGCTGCCTTCTTGTTGAAGTGATGGCTGCATGCACTCAGTGGTGAACAATAAGAATTGCAAGGAAGGCTGAGACTTCTTAGAATGGAGCACTTTGGGTAGGGAGGGGAAGGAGCCAAGAGAAGCCATTATTTTTCTGCATGGTATGGGGTAGCATGTCTTCCTCATAAACGGAGTATGCCTCATAAGCATAGGCATAGCCTCAAATAGGTTGATGGGAAAATTGTCACCAACGGCACTGCTCAGTTACAGTTTATACTACAAACATGCCAAAGAAGATAGACCTACTGGGGTAACTGTGGCACAACTGTTACAGAACCAACCAATTGCTTTCTGATTGGATTTAAGGCCATTTTACAGGAGCGAGCTCATGTTGTATAGAGTAAATCAGGGTAAAACACATGGTTGGGGAGGTCATACTCCCAATGATGAATGGATTTCTGCTCTTTTATTAAATAGATATTGAATTGCCTTACAAATGTTTATATTTATGCCTATACACATATAATTAGTCAAACTCCTTGGAATAAGTCATTGTTGCTGTTGCATAGTGACCCAATCTTGTTCCAAAAAAATCAGAAACTTAGACTGCTTTTTCTGTGGCTCAAAGAACTGACAAATTTCATTAAAAAATTATATTCACATGAAAATAAATATAAAACTAAATTTGTAGAATAAATGAATGCTATATTAGAAGCCTATTCAGAAAGTAACACTCCATGTTAAAGTTTATTCCATGAACATGAAGATAATTCAATTTTAGGGAACAGATGCATGTTATTTTATCAGAACATTAAAGAGCAAGTATATCTGAGAATCTGTTGTTAGCTTTTACAGCATTCTAAAAATATGCTAATTTAATATACTTCAATGTGATACATCTGATACACATTGATAAAACAAACAACAATAATGCATATTGGATACAGCTCCCATTAGTCAAGAAAAAGAATTTTCAGTGTTTCACTCACTGTTTCGGTTTTCTCAAATACTAGTGAATGTAACAGGGAAAAATCATGTATAAGGGTAGATAATTAAATATATCAAAATGAGAATATGTAATTTTCATAATTTTCCAATACTGAATGTACAACCAGAAAATCACAGGAAATTAAATTACTAAAAAAAACTCATGAAATTCATAAGAGAAACTCTAGAATAGACAGTTACAAAGGCAACTTAATAAAATAAACATTGATTAAGAACTTGCTTAACATAACTTAAAAAGCTATGGTGTACTCCAAAATAAAAATCAGAAATGTTTGGGTCTTTTTTATCCTGTTTTTTTTTTTCTATTCTGGTTTGTTTGCTTTTATCTTACTTTATTTTCTACTATTTTATTTTTATATGCTTATTTGTATTCTAATAGAGAGAGGGAAAGGGTGTGAATTTGGGTGGGTAGGAGGTAGAGAAGATGTGGGAAGAGTTGGGGAAGGGAAAACCATAATCAGAATATATTGTATGAAAAATATCTATTTTCAATTTTTTAAAAAAACATACAATATCTAGGGGAAAAATCACTAATCATTAAACCTTTCAACATTCATTGCAAGCCAAATACAAACATTTTTTTTCCTCTGATACCTAAAAATACTTTTCAGAAGATGTGTTTACTAAGCAAATAAAAGTTCCAAGCATACTAATCACTATATGCAAAAATAATAATTATGAAAGTATCATGAATTTGAGAGGGGGTGGAAGAATTATGAGGGAAGTTAGAAGGAAGGAGTAGAAATTGTATAAACATAGTATTTACACATGAATTTGAAAATTGAAAAAATTGAAAAGAAATGTATATAAAAAAACCTGAAAGATTTTATTTAATATGTGGTACAATATGCACCACTGTACTAGAGACCAAAAGTGAATTATTTCCAAGTTAACTTACAAAAGGTAATGATATTCCAATTTAAAGCCCCAATTGACTTATTTGAAGATAAAAATGCTTGACAAAAATCTGTATTTTACATGTAATATCTACTTTTAGAACTGTCAGGATTTTTTTTTCTGTGTATTTTTAAGTAAAAACTTGATAAGCACAGTTTCTCAATTTCTTTAAGATGAGAATGTTATAATAAAGTTGTGAGCATGTATCCTCGGGTGGACAAATGTGTGCTCATGGATTTCTACATTAGTGTTCTTTGTGTGTGTGTGTGTGTGTGTGTGTGTGTGTGTGTGTGCGCGTGAGTGCGTGCGTGTATCACACATACATGCTGATGACCTTTTGGAGGACTGAAGCTTTGATTTTTTTTTCTTGTTTTGTTTTGCCCTTGCAGTATACTGTGTGTACCATTATGTCACATTTCTCTTCCCAGAAATTTGAGCAGAGAAAATATTCATGTGCATTCACGTTATGGTTAGAAGTATATCTATTCTCGTATAAAATCTATCAGGAAAAGATAAAAGAGAATAACTTATTACTTCAAACCTTGAATGTTTTATTATATTAGGATATAGCCATGAAACAGAACATCCAGCATTAAAACTAATGTCTAAGAACATTTATGGAAAGGATCTTCTTATGGGGAATATGAAAAGTTTGATAAAGAAAGCCATGCCAGGACCCATTTGGAGTATTTTCCTTGTTCCCCTTGAATCACAAATGTACTGACTGAACAGAACCACAGTGTGAAGGAGCCCTTGTGCGGCTAAGAAGGACTTTCTATAGTTGGCCTGCTTCCTAGTCCACCTTCTTCTCTCATAGACGGTTGATCTCATCCTCAGCCAAGGCCTGGAAACTGCATGTTCAGAGCTGGATGGGAAGCAGCGGTGAGGAGCCACTAAGCTTTCTTACACACATGCAGATTATAGCCCGTTCTCTTCCATTGCATTTACATGGCAATTTTTCCAAATATCTTAGAAGTCCAATAATTAAGGACCACACACTTTTTCTGTAGAGTACTTCGCAACTATCACAGAGTTTGGCGACCACGATGTGCAGAGGATTTGTGCTCCAATGCTTCATAAGGTGTGCAAAATTACATATGCAATTTAACTTTGAAAACTATCACAGGGGAAAGTTTGACAAGAATTACAGCAAACCTTTATTTTCTTCTTATGCTTTGTCAGGGGGTCAAACCTCAACTCCCTGCTTATAGCCAGATAGCCTGCGTACGAGGCTGAAATCAGCATGCAACAATTAGTGTTCAACTGCAATCTTCGAGTATATTTGGCAGGTGGCGATTTGACTGACAGTTATTATAATCATGTGAGTCAGAGGATACAAATCTGAATGTTCTCTGTAATTTTCTCGGGAACCCACGGGCACATGCACTTTTAAAGCAAGATCTCACCTCAAACTCAACCCCCTCTCCTGCTTCCCAAGCAGCTGGCCCCACACCAGCCATGGGACCTACTAATTAACAGCCCGAAGCTAAACTGGAATCAACTCACCTCCCACTAAACCAGTCAAACACTCCAAAGTTTGGACTTTAATAAAATTAACGGGTGGCTTTTTAATTTTATAATACTTTTATGACTCTTGTCAAAAGCCCTATGACGAGTATGAATTACTTTAGGATGTGGAAGGGAATCTTTGGGTGCTCTTGTTTTATTTTATTTTAGTAAGGAAAAAAAAAAGCTAAGGATGTACCTCGGAAAAGAAGTCAAGGATGAAAAACAAATACTGGTAGCTGAGAGCTATTATAGCACTTAGCTTTAGATATCAGAGAATTCTATCGCATTACAAAGGAGTGTAGCTTAACGTTTCCCTCTCTGTGCTTCAGACATTTCTTCTTGGATACCTGCAGGCCACTCTCAGACAGGAAGACGTGGCTGGCCATTAGGCTACCGTGTGCTTGGGCTCTCTGAACATTCTTCTGCATTTGTTTTCCTGCAGGAAGAAATGTTTGCGTGTCTCAGTTGCTAACTCAGACGCCCAAGGCATCCTTCATAACCTCAGATGGGGCCTGTGGCAATGTCCAGCTGGACTGGACGGAAGTCCAGACACTCCTCTCCCTGGTGTGCCATGTAGTTCAGGCCACCTCATTATTATTCTGGATGAAGACTTGCCCCACGTGCCTTTAATTGGGCAAGGACCAATTTTCTGCTCTTAGAGAAAATGTACCACGAACTTCACTATGCCTTCTGTATCTTTTCCCTTTATCTGATTTATCAACTTTCTCTCCCTCCCTCCCTCCCTCTGTCCCTTCCTCCCTCCCTCTTTTTTTCTCCCTCTCTCCCTCTCTCCCTCCATCTCTCTCCGTATCTGTTCCCCTGTATGCTTTCTTTTCCATATTTCTCGTTAATCCCCTCCTACCCCACTTCTCTGCCAGCCGTTGGCCACTACCGTTGCTCTGATCGCCCCTCTGGCTTGGAGCCAGGCCTGGGCCGGTGTGACTTCTCTTGACAAAGTCCACTTTCTGCCTCTGCACCGCTCGTGGTTAGGGAGCCCTCCCTCCTTGAAGGCAAATGTTACCTTTGATGTGTTATTCCATTAGTTCTGACACTAGCAGAGTGCTAATAAATCAAAGGCTTTTGTGTACCCATTAATCTACCCCGGCACTTTCAAAGCATGCTCCTGATGATTTCGTGAAGCAAGGCCCCTCTGTTTAGAGTGTCCTGTTTAACAGGCCTTGTCCACTCACCACGTCAAGCGTGGCATTTCAGAATGCGGGGCCTTGTTAGAGAACTGCTTCCCACCTTCGATATGACTCAGAGGCCCCATTTGTAATCACCATAAACCGGAAGAAAGAGTCATAAGGCTACCATCAGCCCTGCCGAGATGGTGGAACAGAAGAGTCTAATTACGGAAATTAAGGTCTGGAAGAGACCCGGGTTGCAAGAGAACGATGCACCAGCACCTTGAGAGCCATCGCCCAAGTATCTCTGGGTTCAGAGAACGGAAATACACTCCCATTAATTAGCCTGCTGTACCAGAAGAGAATAATTTAAATGCAAAAGGCAATCTTGCTGCCCTTCTGATGGGGCAACATTGTCCTCGATTGAAGGATTGGATTTCTGCGCCGGGAGATCATATGCTCAGACGTTAAGAGCGACGAGGGAAGTAAGTTGGAAGAGCGTGACCGGGCCGTACATTTGGAACCGGAGATCTGGGTGTTTGGCCCTCTCCTTTCCATCCCCATTTTCAGTTTTCTCACTGAAAAGGTAGTGAAATCATTTTCATTTTAATGAGATACCATGAGGATTCAACGCAAGAACTGATGGTCCGGGGACTGATGAGAAAAGTTTAGGGAATATTGTTATTTCAGAAAGAAACAAGCACCGGCCACATCCAGACACACATACAAGGGATTTTGTTTTTACCAAGTGTTTTTCCTCTTCGCCTTGCCATTTAGGGGACTCTGCTGACTGCTATTAAAAGCTTCCCAGCACAATAGCAGTGGGCCATCAACAAAGGAAAGCCACACTTCAGAGAAAGCCATTGAGACCGATGGGCCCCCCACGCCCACCCCTGACCCCGAGAATCAGCTCAGTCGCTCGTCCCCTCTTCATTTCCCCTTCCTGTGTCCACAGTGAGGGGAAGTTGGTTGCAACCTTTTGCAGATAATGTGACACGGGGCACACAGGAGCGGAAGGGAGAAAAGTGTTTTAACAAAAGCCTGGAACTTGGGTTGAGGTAAATTCAGGAAGGAGAGGGAGAGGAAATGGCAGCCAGCTTGCCAGAGACTAAAGGAAGAAAGTTCTGACCACAGCCCCGGAGCAAAATGCTAGGTCACCTATAATAAGGGCGTTCGTGAAACACTTTCAACTCAAAGCGAAAGGCGACACAGTGACACAGAGAAGTTTATCACAGCCACCTTTGAAGCAGTTAAGGCATCAGCTCGCCTTTCTAAAGGAAGTTCTCAGACAAAAAGGGGATACCTCTGCAGCCTGGGAAGAGCTCCATTGAGTTACTCAGTTAGCTCATCAGCCAATCTTCGGGGCTAAACTTTCTTCTTTATGTGAAACCGTGGGGAAATGGGATTCTAAAGATGAAGTGGAGACCAAACACATGTTTCCTCAATTAAATGGCTTTAATTAGTAGCTTCTACTTTTTCCTTTTTTTATATCCTCCTAAAATTTTCCTACTGGTAATGGCAATCGCAGAGTATAGTGACTGGTACACACACAAGGACCAGTTCACATCTAAAATCAGAAAAAAAGACATAGCTCAAAAAAAAAAATCACACCATATTTCAGTGGTTCTCAACCTGTGGGTCACAGCTCCTTTAGGAGTCCATTGATCCTTTCACGGAGGTCGCATACCAGATATCCTGCGTATAAGATATTTACATTATGATTCATAGCAGCAGCAAAATTACAGTTTTGAGGTAGCAATGAAAATAATTTTATGTGGGGTCACCACAGCATGAGGTACTATATTAAAGGATTGTAACATTAGGAAGGTTAAGAAACACAGCTTAAAATTAGAAGATGCAAGTGCCATCTAAAGAGATAAATGTAATTTTTTTTGATAAGCAGTAAAAACTCCAGCTCTCTTGGCAATAGAATGCTGAGCTTCTAGGTAAGACTTCGAAGTCAGCCCTGATTTTAGTAGGCAAGCTAGGCTACTACACATGTTCCAACCCTGAAGTGATTGCCTGTCCCTGCTTAAACAGACTAAATATTTACCTCCCGCAAATTCATGTGTAGAAACACCACCATCCACCTTGATGGTATTAAAACACAGAACTGTAACAAGCGTGCCCTGGACCGAGCGGTTTTCTCTCTTACATAAGTGATTCTCAGCCAATTTGTTTTGGTTATTTCTTTCCTTATGCCTCAGAAGGATCTAAGTTTAAAGCCTAGAGTGCAGAAAAGAGCCTTCAATAGAAGGTGACCATGTTGTCCTGGCTATCAAATGCCTAGCCTTTGGCACTATAAAAAAAAATCAGTTCCTAATTAAAAGTCACTTTGATATTTTTTATTTCTATAGTAGCTTGAGCTAAGATACCCACCATGAAGTCTGATTCCAACTCATTAGACTCATAACTCTATATTAATTTAAATTTTTTTCTACTCAATCATTTCCAAGTGGACTAACGAGCCTTGCATGAATGCTATGCAGATGTAAAGACCTCACAAAGAACCCTTGCTAAGTCCAGGCCAGTGGGTTCTCAACCTTCCCCGTGCTGTATGTGACCGTTAATAAATTCCTCATATTGTGGTGACCTGAAACCATAAAATTATTTTTATTGTTACTTCATAATTGTAATTTTGCTAATGTTATAAATTACAATGTAAACATCTGTATTTTCCGATAGTCATAGATGACCTCTGTGAAAAGGTCGTTTGACCACCAAAAGGGTCAGGACACACATGTTGAAAAACCACTGGTTTAGACAAAGTTCTGACTTCTATCTTACCTAAGCTGAGGTGCCAGCTTCTCAAAAACAATTTTTTTTTTTTTTTGTGGTTTTTCGAGACAGGGTTTCTCTGTGGTTTTGGAGCCTGTCCTGGAACTAGCTCTTGTAGACCAGGCTGGTCTCGAACTCACAGAAATCCGCCTGCCTCTGCCTCCCGAGTGCTGGGATTGTTTTTGCATGAGATCTGAAAGCTATTTTTACTATAAATCACAGTGGAATCATTCTTAGCTTATGTGCCAGAGAGGGAAGGTCTGTCTTTTCAGTCATTTTTCCAGTTTATGGGAAAACAAGTACAAATAGTTTGGACTTTGTTGTAGTACACAGCAGTCTATCTTCTCTTCCTGTTGGTAAGGAGACTCAATGGTCACTGTTCAGCTACTCACAGACCTGCCACCTGGCATGTGCTTCTAGAAAGTCACAGGTGGCATCTCTAGTGACTTCAGGCCTCGGGCCTCCTGTAGGAGACTCACAGCTGAAATCTCACCTGAAACTCATCCATTCTTTGTTTACTTTCTGTGGTCTATGGAAATTCATCAAAAGTGAATCCCAAATCCCAGTTCTCAAGAGACTGAGGCAAAAGTATTATGGGTTTGAAGTCACCATGATGAAATAGATGCTAGCCTGAACTATAAGGGAGACCATGACACAAAAGAAAAAAAAATAAAGAAAGGAAGATGAATTTCATACAAACCAATATCAATGCTACTTGGGGAATAATTCAAGATATTCTTTCAATTCTACTTAAAAGTTTAGTAAATAAGCAAATGCATAAATTTTGTTGTTTTGTTTTGTTTTGTTTTTCGAGACAGGGTTTCTCTGTGGCTTTGGAGCCTGTCCTGAAACTAGCTCTTGTAGGTCTCGAACCTACAGAGATCTGCCTGCCTCTGCCTCCCAAGTGCTGGGATTAAAGGCGTGCGCCACCACCGCCCGGCTCAAATGCATAAATTTTAATCACCAGGGTACACTCTCATGACTGGATAAATGGTGGCTAGAAATGTTTTATTTGAATGTAACACATATGGTCTGCATTGTTTTTCATTTAACCTTTATGTTAAAAATGCCAGACAGTTATAGGTAAGTCTCGATTCGTAAAAACTGCAGAAATGTGTTCCGCTTTATTTCTCTAGTCAGTGACATGGGTGCTTTGTTTTGGTGCGTGTGTATTGGTGTGCTCCCAAAGTCTGGATTTACCCTGACCTGTGTATAACCTTCCTTTAAGTCTTAGCCATCTCTTGCACAGGAAGACACTGACCCACTTAATTATCAGCAACGTTAATCATAATATTGTTTCAAACTAGGTGAACACAAATTTTGTCTAGGCAGATCCTGGCAAAGAAATGTACCCCTCTTTAGCCAGACTCGCTCACCGTTGCTTCCCAGTACACAGCCAGCTTGCTTCTCCCTGCCAGTCTACCGGATTCAGGCCAAACACCCTCCCAAATACGGGAGCAACTGGTACATCCTGCCTTGAAATTTGTTAAAATCTGAATGCTTTTAAAAAAACAAACAAAAAACATCATTAAAAAAATTTTAAAAAGGAATGCTTTATAAGTGGAGGTTGGGTGGGCTTTTATTTTATTTTATTTTATTTCTTTCTGTCATATATAAAACAAAGCAAAAAATGTCTGCAGAAAACGATAAAACAACCTGAGGCCAAACATGGCTGTAGACATAACTGACTTGCTGAGAGCTGCTGAGTTATTTACTTCGGATTTTGTGTTAGATGTAAAAACCCACGTGGCTTTCTCCCCATAGTCAAGATTCTCTATAACTACACAAGGCAGGAGTCAGGGGATGATTAGCTGATTATAAGTTCAGAATCGCCTTTGCATCTCCCTGACTTAAGCAGCTAGCATTCAGATTTCCTGTTTCACTACACACCCCGACTCGAATCTGTAGTCTTTGCAGGCGAGGTGCTTTTAAAGCTAAAGATGTTGCCCTTCTTTTATGCTTAATATTACACAAGAGTTTGGCCATTCCAGCCAAACTCATGTCACGCGTGACAGTCTGTCTCCATCAGCCGTCAGATCATCTCTCTCGAAGAGAACCGACTGCTGTTCGGGCAGCCTCGAGATGAAAGGAAGGGTTAAGTTTGCTTCCAATATTAGGGAATGATTCGGAAATAAATGTCGAGGTTAAAAAGTCCAGATGGCAATTCAACTGTATCCTCACTATAAACACGGTTTGATTTATGGGAACTACTAATGGTATCTCAGTTTAGATCTGGGCGGCTTTGCTTTCCCTCGTCCGAGTTCTAAATTCATCAGATTCCTTAACTCCTGCTATCAATCCTTCACTACAAAGAGACACCCCTGGTCAAGAATTTGGGAGTATTTTAAAATGCATAAATTGATGAATGCTAACAACCTTAATCCATGCAAATTACTGTCTGTTGCCATTATTTATAGCCTGGTGGACGGTTCTTTTTCAAACGATCTTCAGAGAGGTCTGACAATTCACGCGACCAGGGTGAACTGTCTATTGCCTTTTCCCTCTTTTGTAAGAGATCACACAGAATCAGGTTTCACTTTTTTTTTTTCTATGCCTGACATGGGAAATATTAGCTTTCTTGGCTTTGCAAGAGAAAAAACAAACAAACAAAAAAAAAAAACGGAAATGTTTATCTCCTGGGGCAAATCTCAAGGAAACAGCATGTTTATCATGTCAAGGGGCTGCAATGCAGAGGCAGCCCCAGGCCCACAAGCTTAACAGAACACAAACTGGAGGAGAAAGTGTCTATGTGATTGAACATCAATGGTACAATAATCCACGTTTAAGAGCCTTCTGGTATCCCTAGACTGTCTTTGTTCTCTGACCTTTGACGATTAGGTGTCGTGGCTGAAATAATACTAATCTTATTCCTTATTTCCATTTAACTACACTCATTTCACCATGTGTCGTCCTGGAAAGTGAAGAATCCTCAGCATTCACTCTTTTTTGCATAGCAAGATAAGCAAAGGGTTCCAGGACTTATATAACCATCGTGATTAGCATCTAATTTGAATATCACATGGGGAAAGAGGAACGTGTGATTCACAAGGTGGTTGGGAGTGAATGATGAACTTCCATCTGTCTTGTTATGTTGCAGGCTGAAGCCTCTGAGGTCTTCTGTAACAGGTCTAGTCCTTCATTTTGATTAT
Source organism: Microtus ochrogaster (assembly GCF_000317375.1). Lineage (NCBI taxonomy): Eukaryota > Metazoa > Chordata > Mammalia > Rodentia > Cricetidae > Microtus > Microtus ochrogaster. The sequence goes on from NC_022023.1 coordinate 21,833,256, forward strand.
AAAAATTACAAAACTGAGCAATTCCTAAATAGGGTGAATTTACTCCTGTGTCTTTGTGGTTCCAAGTGGTATCTTAGACATCATTGATTCATTCATCCTATAACCAACAACCCCTTTTTAAGTTGGAGAAACTGTCTAAGTGTGGAAATTATTAAGGACAAAGCACTGCATGGTCTATGCATTCAAGCGAGAGACAAAAGAGTTGGTTGCAATAAACCATCCGTCCCAAAGTGGTACATTCAGGATGTCACATGAACATGAAATAAGGGCTTTTCTTCTTGCTGGGCCTAAGGCTATGACCTTCCAGAGTTCAGAAGTACAGACTAGTGAGTGCCAATCAGAAAGACTGGTGTATTTAATGCATTGTCTTTTCATGTATTAAAGACTGTATTTGGGAAGAAGCATAACAAAGATGTCTAAACACAGAGACACAGCATTTAATGTTAGGTTTGTGTTTGTGCGTGTGTGTATTAATTATACAAGGAAAGGTCAATTTGTGAATGATGAAAATTTATATTTAGTGCAAGAACAAAAGGTCCTAAGGTTGTCAGATGGAAGATGATGGCGTATTGAATGTGCAGAGTGGTTATGGGAACGGAGGAAAGCAGATCAAGAAAACTGACAACCAGCAAGAGTCCGATTCAGTAGATCCTTGACTCCTTGGGTCTAAACATAAGATAGGGAGACGTGTAAAAGTTTCTTGAGTTGTTATTCTGGGAGCCTTGCAGGGAGGGGTAGGTAGCTTTGGTAGAAAAAGGAAACTCAGTAAAAATAACACATTGAGAAGAGAACCATCTTTGGTTCCTTTAGTCTTGCATTTTAGCTGCTCCTGACACAAACATTTGGTCCAAGGGATAGACCAAACATTTGGATAGCTCTACGATGGGGTTAGCTTCAGAAAAGTTGTCCCGGCTGGATGTTGGTGATTGGTGAGGGATGTGAGAGCCGAGAACAGTCTGTGGGATAAAGAAGAGAAAAGGAACTGGGGAAATAAAAGTAGAACTTGCATTCTGTTCTAAAAGATGAGCCTAAGAAACAGAGGAACCATGGAAGGGAATTCATCGCCACAGAAACTAAGGTGAATGAATATTTCTAGAGGGAAGTAAAGGCAGAGTGTGACACGTTAGGGACACAGGGCTCAGATGAAGAACTGGCTTTTTTTTAAAAAATGAGTAAGTTTTTGGCGCATGACTGTTTGGCAGTGAGAGAAGATTTCAGAGGCTGGAAGAGGGTAAACGGGAGGACAGGTGGGAGGGTGGAAGAAACGGAAGGAAGAACGCTCGGCGCTGCTTCAAGCACAAACGTTTGTTCTAAGGGCCCGAAGCTCTTTTGCATCTGTGACGTGTTCTTCTCCCAGCTGTTCCAACTCACTGGATTAGATTGAGTTTTTGCAGTCAGATGAGATTTTAATTTATTCGTCGGTTCTCAGGAACTCTCGTTGTGCCCGGCAATCCACCGCAGATTATTAAATAAATGATTGGGGCAGAAATGATGATCGCTTTTTCATTACCATTTTCCCAGGGAAACACCAATTATTTCTATTGGAATTATTTAGGGGCACTGTAGCACAAACCTATGTGACAGGAATTAAGTCTCCACAAGGCCAGGGCAGCATGGATTTAATTATACCTTCAAGGAAAGCCCACTCTGTTCTCTCTAATGGAAAAAAACGAGTTTTCAAATAATTAAGAGAATTAAGACTTATGTACGCTAGAATTATTATACCAGGGACAGTCCCACAGCACATTCAGCCCTGCGTTGGCAGTGTTGGAAGAACTAAAGGAGATGTCAAGGCAGACAGCTTCTCACTTTCTGCCTGAGGCTCAGAATCAGCTCCCGGGGAGTTCACTACCTCAGAGCACTACCAGAGACTTCGGGGGCTTGCCTGGCAACCCCTGGATGGCTCGTGTCTCGGAATACATAGCACATTTTGCCAAGAATGGATGTTTAAGTAGTCTCAACTTCATTATAAACATTTGTTAAAAGAGAAGGGTGTGCAGATAGAACTGTACAAAGCATCTGCTTTATTATCCGGGGATCTCTGAGGCTCATGGGGGACAAGGTAGGTAAAAAATTTGCCTGTGACCAGCTCAGGGATGTTGCATTAAGCTAGGAAGGTGTGTGTGTGTGTGTGTGTGTGTGTGTGTGTGTGTGTGTGTGTGTGTGTGAGAGAGAGAGAGGGGGGGGTACATTTCAAAAATCTCTTTCCATCAAAATATTCTTTAATGTGGTATGTTTGGTGATTCTGGGGTGAATTCTCAAACTCTAGTTATTGAATGCCTACAGAATAATCCATGCCACAAGCAGAAGCTACACACATATACTCTGGTCATCATGTAAGATGTTGCCACCAAGGTGGATGAAGCCTTTGATGTCTGATCTGATGTGGATCTGAAATGTGTCCCCACAGTCCCAGTGTAAAATCTTTGGTCACTGGGGTGAAAATTTATTGGGAAATGGTTGAACCTCTAGGAAATGAGGTCTTTGAGGTGTGCCCTAAAGGTGGATGTTGGAAGCTTCTCCATTTCTTACATCTGTCGTTACTTGCTGGATGCATGACGTGAGTGGCTTCCCCTGTCACAGATTCCCACCAGAAGGGACTGGAGTGCCAGAGGCTGAAAGAAATAGGGAAAAGCCACTGTGAAACCCTTAGCCAGAGTATACTTTTACTCCTTTTCAATTTATTGTGCCACACAGTTTTTTCATAGGGACTGAAAGCTAACACAATATCCAGACAGAAAAAAATCCTAATTTTTTTTCCATCCAGAAGAAGACTGTGCACCCTTATTTCCTGGACCATAGAATATGTCCGTAATGATTGTTCGAGGTATTAGATATATACTAGTTATAAAAATGCATAGTCACACAATTTTCTCCAAAGTTCAAGACCTTTCCTGAGCTATGGAACTGGTCACATCATTACACGGGGACACTGTGCCTGTCGTAAACAGCATCACAAGCTCCACCGGTGTGTCATATTCAGGACCTGAATGACAAGGGACCTAAGGTATGTCTTGGACGGCTACCTTCCGAGTTTGCTCTCCACGTTGTAAATGGCGAAGCAGCTCAAACAATGGAATACACAACACAGCCGCCTTCGCGTTTGTCAGCTAACAGGAAGTAAAGAGAGAAACTTGCAATCCTATCGTGTTTCCAAGAGATCAAAGAGCAGGCTTCCTAGTTTTGCCAAGAAAAGCACAGGGAGCGGACAGTGCTGTTACTACACAGCTCGGCTATCCTCAAAGGACTTGCTGGATAGAGTAGAAACACTTCGTGGCCTGGCAGGTCAACCCTTTCTCCTGGTTTCAAAGATTTAATAATTGTGAATGTAAAGCAGATTCCAAAGAGTTCCAATGACACGCACAAACATGTAAATTCAATGCTGTCACTATAACCTCCCCCTAAACCTCATCTCCAGAAAACTCTCTCCTCAGTCTCCCAACAAAGATCACTTTCCTCTTTGCTTGGGAGGAAATTTAGTTATTCACTCCTTATATATATATATTTTATATTGAGCATCTACATAAGCATGCCTAAGCATGTAAGATGATGATTGCATAAGTTTAAAATACATACAAATCTTCTGTGCCTGGCATTATTTACCCACAGTTTGTTGGGAAGTCTCATCAAATTCTGGTGTGTAGTGTGGCTTACCCATCTCCTTGTGTGTCCACTATTATATAATCATAAACTACTTATTGATGGGCATTGGCTGTGTTTGGGCTGAGGTTTCTTAATAATATGCTACATTTCTTGGTCTCATTTACTCAATGTACGTTTGAACACATTGTTCAAATATATAGAATATGACCTATAACCCTAAGACAAATTATTTCCTTTCCCTAATATATTTCTTAATAAAGATTCATCCATATAACTACAGTGACTATATTATAATAATTTCCCTAATAAGTCCTTTGTCAGTGTTCATTTTCTTTACTGTATAATTTATTCCTATTCCTTTACGATTTTCTTTTTTCTCTTCTTTTGAAAGAAAAATTTTCTGTTCTTATTTTAGTTTATGACTTCTTATTTTGTTACATTGCATATATAAAGCTGTATGTTACCTTGTAAGTCTGGCTTTAGTTGCCTTTCTCAGCTTTTGTTACACACACTTTCTGTCTATGATCACCCAGGTACCAATGCGATTTTTATACTTATTTTGACTTTTTTTTTTTCTTGACTGCTGTGTTTTTCTACCCAGCTTCTGGAATATAGTAGGCACATTTATTTTAAATTCCCTGTCTGGTAATTCCAGTAATTCATTCCTTAGTGACATGTGTGATGCCTGGGGTTTCTACTATTTTTTCTTTATGTGGTTTTATTTTCTTATAAGCTACTAAGGTTTTATTGTGCTCTATACATTACATATTCAAAATGGTTTGTGGAAATAATGTGAGGCCTAAGTTTATGCTTTTTTCTTCTTTGGCAGTTGTTTCTGCTGGGTACTAGCTATGTTAGCAATCTGGAATTCTCTTCTCTCGACTTTTTGATTAAGAGCAAGAGCAGCTGAGTAGATAGTCCCTGGCTCAGCGGTAATGGGAGACCGTGATGCTGACTTCCAGACTCTACTTCCCAATTCTAGAGTTGCCTTGGGTGGTCAGGAAGACTGATGAGCGCTCAGCCTCTTAACTAACTTACCCTCAACAACAGCTACTACAGGGGCAAAGTGGCTTCAAATTCCATACTGAACAACATTTTCTGGACCGCTCTCTTTTCTTGTGTCCTAAGCCTCCTTTTATTTCAGAGTCTGTTAGCAGTGGTATATCCTTAAAGAAAATATATGTCTGGCTTCCCTGCTTATCCTCACCAGCCCAAATTGCCTAGCTCATCATTACTAAAAGCAGAAGGCAAGCCAGTGATATGTTTCTTACATAATAGAAAGAAAAGACTTAAGAGTCTCCTTGCTTTAATATGTCAATTTAACCAGCCAACGGAAGTTATCAGACCTAACTTACTATCCTTGCTGGTCCTGATGCAATTGGATCCTTACTCAATTATACCATTATAGCATATTGCTCTGGGCAACTTTTTCTGTTAGAAGCATATGGTGTTTTTAGTCCTACTGTTGATTCCTTTCCACTGGACTTGTTTAAAACATGTTCGTTTTCAATTTAGAGTCCGGCTTGTACATGCATTACATTCTGAAACGCCTGGCCGGCTTCCTCAGGAGATGAAATTATGAACTGGACACTTAGATTTGCATACATTCTCCAGGATTTATTTTCAGAATTATCCAGTAGCCAGTCATACAATATTGGAGAGAGGAAATACACCTGCCTCCCCGGACTTGAAATCATAGATCTTCCTTTCCCGTGGCTATCACAAAAGAAAAGAATGAGAGATTGGGGACTCTTGTTTGGGAAAACAACTCTAAACTTTAGAAACTGTACCAAAGGTCCTTCTGTGTTTTTAGCAACAGCTCATAACCTATGAGCCCTGTGCCTACATACATGCCCCAATAGGATGGATTCATAAAACCTCTGTGCAACTGCCAAAACAAGTGAGGGAAAGAAATTTGTTTAGGAAGGTTAACAAAGCCAGGCTTGGTGATGAACACATTTAATCCCAGCCCTCTGGAGGCAAAGGAAGGAGGATCTCTGTGAGTTCGGGGCCAGCCTGGTCTATAAAGCAAGTTCAAGGACAGCTATGATGGTTACACAGAGAAATCCTGTCTCAAAACAAACAAACAAAAAGTGGTTAGAAATGAGACCCTTCTTGTGCTTTTACTTATAAAATTTGTATTTTCAGTTCCGTGGACTACTTTTAAATGTGTGTGCGTACGTGTGTGTTTGTCTATGTGTATGTCCATATTTGGGTGCACCCGTGTGTCCTGTTCACATGGAGGCCAGAGTCAACTGCACAAACACACAAACTATACCAGCTCCACTCTACCTGAAGCCCAATTTTTCTGTTTTTGAATGCTTTCTTTCTTTTGAAATTCTTGGTACATTTAGAGAAATGTCTTTTCCCTTTCCTGTATGTATACGCGATCTGCAATGATCTTCATCTCATGGTCAAAGCCTTTGATCCAGATGTGGAAGCAGTGCTCATCTGGGCACTGAGTTCTGTTCTCTGGGATGGGCAGGTGGTCCACCCCCAGGCTGGTTGTCTCCTACTGTTTCCCCTGCTCTCTTTGTCTACAGCCTGTGTGTCAAAGTGTGATGTGCTGTATGTAGTCTACTTTAGAACACCCTCTTCCAACATCTCAGGCACTGGCTCTCACGCCTCTTTACCAACTGTATGTATTTCTGCCTCAGCTGCATGTGATCTCATGGCCTCGGCAAGAGAGAGAATAGAGGGTGTGGAAGATGAACGGATGGGGGAGACTCCATCTAGGCCGTGCTGGGAAGCTGTCGTCTGTGTGGAGTGGGGCTAGTCAGTGATGCAGCTGTGTGGAAGTCAACTATGATCTTTTTAAGAAGCCCACACACTTGCTTCCGTAAACAGGACCAGTGAGCTCCTTGGTTTGCAAAGCTGGACTTGGGTGGAATCATTCCTTTTTTTTTGTTTTGTTTTGTTTTGTTTTGTTACTCTGTTTGGAAGGGTGGATATTCGTTCATATCTATTCAGCAAAATTTCGTGCAACACTATATAAGAAGCTTGGGTTCTCATTATTTAGAGAGGTTGTTGGGAGTGGCAGAGGACAGAGTCCTCTATGTTGACATGGGTTTCGGAATTCATTATTCCTCCCCCATCTCTGAGGGCCTAGCTTAGTATCCTGCCTATGCTTGGTGGGCAATTCATTCACTGAGTGACATCCTCATCCCAAAGACCTTTTTAAAAGAGTTTCCACGACTCCAGGGTACAGCCATAATGGACGAGATAGCCACCAGATGGGAGGCTGTGCCACTCTGCAAGATTTAATGTGATATGGTATGAATTAGGAATGGGATTGGCATGAAGAAGAAAGGTACCATTTGAAATACTTAAGGAGGAAGTAAAGAACCAAAGGCCCAAGCACAGAGGGATGTAGGATGGCCGCTGTGGAACACAGATGACCTTCAGGCCAAGATAAGATTATATGAGACTGAATTGTACAACCGACTTGGAAGAGCTATTTAGCCAAGGAAAGGACCTTAGTTTTGCTTTTCAGACACACTCAGAACTTTCTAGGAAAGGGAGAATGACTGTAGACTGAATCCAGAGGTTCCAGCAGTTTCTTCTTTTTCCTGAATTCATGAAAATTCTCCTGTGGGCTTTACTAATTAATCTTTGAACATGCTGGCTTACTCGAGCTCTCCTTGAATGAAGTCAAACAGATGCAGTGTGTTTATTGAAATGGACTTTTGTATTAGGGTTGTTAGCCATCGTGCTACCAGCCAAGGAGGTTTGGTGGCACTGTTACAAAGCAAGGCCAAAGCTGGCAATTGTCCCTCAAATAAGAGTTCCTGGTTACTTGTTGGAGCAGGTCACTTCTGCTGTTCCTCAGCCACGTTCATGGGTAGAAGCTCACTGGCCATCTGTTTTCAGGCACCGGCTTTAGTGTCAGGCTCTGTGTTCTTTATTTTTCCCCTCTACCAATGTCTACACAAACCAAGCAAGGGAATCCGAACAAGTTTCACTGTTATTGCAGCACATATTAAATGAATTAAGCATAGGAAGTCTACTTCATGGATAGACTAGGAAAAGAAATCGTAAATATGGAGGAGCAGTAAATTGCCCTGTAAGCAGCTGACACACTGACTTGTTTGTTCTAGAAAGCAGAAGAAGGAACGTCTCCTTCAGGCAGAGCTCACGTGGCCCACTCTGCAGAGGGGACAGATGAGGAGTGAGCATGCTTGTGGCTTTATGATGACCTTTCATCATCGCTCAGAGCTGGTCATTACCAGGCTCTGTAGCAGGAATATTCCATGGAGTAGTAGCACAATTGAGAAAGTATGCAGGCAATTCAGTAAGAGCTCAGTTCTTACTGAGTATGGAACTCAACTTTGAGAATTAAAGAAAATACTGCCCTTTACTCTGTCACGGAGGAATGTATTCTACTGAAGAAGCCAGAAAACATTTACAAGAGGACCAAGGTTGAATTAAGCTACCCACAGGGGAGTATTTGAGCCTGCTGATCACTCACAGAGGAAGCTTGTTAATCAGCCCATTACCCTGTTCTCCTCAGTCTCTGAATAAGAAAACCTGTATTCAGGGGTTCTGTTTCTTCGGTTTTTGTTTTGTGTGGTGTTTTTTTTTTTTTTTTTTTTTTTTTGGTTTTTCGAGACAGGGTTTCTCTGTGGTTTTGGAGCCTGTCCTGGAACTAACTCTTGTAGACCAGGCTGGTCTCGAACTCACAGAGATCCGCCTGCCTCTGCTTTTAATGGAAAAAGTAATCAAATTACACCCACTTAAAAAAAAAAACAAGAAGTTGAACCTATTGTTCATCTGAACATCATTATTTGGGTTCAGTTGAATAAATGATTGCTGGATGATACGTAATGTATAGCTGAATAATCTCCTGCCTACAAAGTAGGAAGCAATGAGGAAGTGAAATCCCAAAGCCCAATAAGATCACGCAAGTTTTCCTGCTGAATCTCCTGTGGGAAACAATATAGATAACTAAAGCAAATCAAAACACCTTAGAAAATGCAAAGTTCTAAGCAAACCCACTGTCAATTGTTCTAGTCTTCAGATGTAGCGATGAAAAACCTGAAATTTGTTCCACTGAGTTTGGAAAGATATCCCAGGTAGTCTGCTATTTATTTTAGACTATTTGGAATGAAATTTTGCACGCATGTTGTCCATATTCATTGTAAAGGCCCTTCTTTGTAGTATTTACAAGAGGCCTTGTTTCTGTTCTTCCATCCACAGGTATTAATTTAGACCACCTGCCAGGAACACACAGTGATTGTTGGATATTAGGGAGGACTATGCTAATATTGAAATTATGTCTCTGCCTCCAAGATTATAGCTAGGTGGTAATAAATAAGGCAAAAGTCTCAGGGCCTTGGGACATCAGATGAAAAACTATAAAATGTGAAGTTCCTCCTGGGAGAGGAGAAAGAGTGTCAGGTACATGTTTTAAGTATACAGAGAAAAACGCGTGTGTTCAAGACATATCCACACCCCTTCCAAAGAGCCAGTTCTGAAGAAATGGGAGTTTGTATAAATTCTGTGCCTTCTTTGTCTCTGTCAGCTCTGGCCTTTCATCGTTGCGGCCGTAGTAGAATCCAGGGGGCTCAGAAGGCAGGAGGATCTGAACAGTTCTGTGCAAATGACGGGAGCAGGGCAGACAGGCAGGTGAGCTCTGCTTTGGCTCCTGTCGGCCAAGCCACCAAGACAGCCTGTTCGGTCTTCCAAGAAGCAACTCCTCCTTTCTGAAAGTGAAAGATGGTAACGGAAGTTTCCAGTGATGCCTTCAGAGAAGCCTGAACATGAAAAGAAAATAATTTGTTTAAGAGGTAAATATAAAGTTTTCAGTTCTTCTGCAAAGTAAGTATTTAATGCTGATAAAGAACTGTTGCTTTAATTATAGGACCTAGGACATGAAATTGATTTTTTATTTCTTAAAATAATTTATGCATTAAAGATCCACACTTGTATGTATATATGCTCAATATATCATTATTTCTCACTTTGTATATTGAAATACAAAAATTAGAATATGTAAATACTCTCTGTTGTAAATATGCACATTTAAAATACATGCATTTATAAATTGAATTTATATATTGATAAGAAAGAGTGAAAGAGAGAGAGAACATAGTTATTTGAAGAATGGTATAAAGGAAATAAGTTTGCCCTAAGCCAAAGCTTTGCCATACTGTCTTTCTCATGGAAAACCAATATTTTTTTCAGAGATAAACTGAATATATGTAGGCACCAAAGGAAAAGTGATGGGATAAGCCACAGCATCCTTAACTGAAAAGAGAAATCACTACATGCTGCCAGAATCAGGGACAGCCTTCCATCTTCCCCACCTCGGGTCCTCCGTTTTCTGCATCTACTACAATGTGGATTTATGCTGGCCACAATATCACCCACGGTATCACAAGTAGAGTATAAAGTGCCATATTGGGCTACCATATGGCTACTAACCTCCGACGTCGGTTGCAACTATCAATGTAGAAATTTGAGAGCAGAATGAGCCTCGGGATAGAACCAGATCTCACTCAAGCATGTTATATAATTGGCTGTAGTGAGAAACTAAGAGAAAAAAAATGTCTCAGAACCAGATGGATTTGAAGTGTTCCATTATTCATAAACAGTTTTTTTTTCTTTTTGCAACTGTACTTCTCTCCATTCCCAAATTTTCTGCCACAGAAAACTGCTGAAGAAGGTGTGAAAATGGACCAAAAAAAAAACAAAAAACAAAAAATCCCCACCCCTCCTTGTCTGTCTTTCTAGAAGATAGCCTGCTGCCCCAGCATCTGCAGAGCCAGAGGCAATGGCTGGGGCAGTTGGTTTGGGGACCATACCCGCTTGTCTGTGTTGCATGTGAATATGTATTTGAGAGGGGGCATTCAGGGGGAGGCCAGAGAGGCTTGTCCCGAACACAGCCACAGGTAATCACTGGCTTTCCAAGCTGTGCCATTGTGGATTCATTGTCTCCAAACCTTAAAATGCCTTTTCTGTATCATCTCTCCTGTCTGTCCTACAGCCCCAAGCCCCACCTGAAGATAGGAGATGGCAAAGACATCTATTGAAGATGGGGACCTTTCCAGTTTAATAAGATAACAAAGGAAGGTATCTTCAACAGTAGATAGAAGCCAAGAGATGTCAGAAAACCCTCTTAGACAGGGTGCTTTGAGTTTTGTAGTCAACACGCAGGATGGTATGGCAGAGAGGAGAGCCTGTTTTTAAGGGCATATTCTTGCTGTTAAAGGACAAAACAGCTGCCCACACCCTGCATACTTTTCCATGGTAAGAGGAGAGCCGGACTGTGACAGCTAGGAGACACTATCACTCCTATAAAGCTTCCATATATCCTAATGGTATTGAGAACATGTCTATGTAGAACATTAGTTACTATGTTTTGTGTGATTCATGTGGAGACTCTGTTCAAATTAGTAGGTTTGAAGTTGGCACTATACGATGAGCGTGAAAGATTAATCTTTTCTTACCTGACTGTTTCTCATCCCAACTAGGTCTTTACTTCCAAGCTGACAATGAATATAGCTGAGTACAAACCATAAATAAGAGCTATAGGCATGATGAAATTAAATGATCATAATTATAAGACAGTGCACATGGGGTTGGGTTGCTGGTGAGTTTTTAGAGTTCTAACAAATTTTACATATGTGAGCCTCTGTTATATAGAAGCTCCTGCCGTTGTGTGCTTTAGACAGAAGATAGTCCATGAATGACTTAGATATATCTTAAGAAAACATTTTTTTTCTCAGAAAATTGACTTGCAACTACCAGCTCCTTTGACATCTGCTGAGGTTCTCCCCGACATACCTCTTGAGAATAGCCACTCTTCCAGACTTACAGGTTGAGCAATGGCCCACGACCCTTCTGCCATCTGAGGGATTTCCCAGGGACCTTTGCCACTCATATATTCTCTTGGTATTTACTTCCCATGACATGTTTGAGCTCCACTATACAGCCGTGCTTAAAATATCTCAACCCTTTTTGGCCTGGGAGAAGTTTTAGAGACTGTCACATTTAATCTTCTCTTCCTGTAACTAAGGGACACAGAGCGACTTGCCTAGGGTCAAAACCTATCCATGAAAGTAGGGCGGGAAACAAAGTACGCAGTCTCTCTTCAGACAATAACAGCACCATCCTACTCCGACCTGATTTGTGACATTATCCAAGTGTTTCGGTTAGGGTTTCTTTTCTAAGTGATTTATGAAACCTTGGATGTTTGGGAACATTTTGTAGGGCTTTTTCTCCTTATTTCCACGGAAGGCTAGAAACACATATAAAGAAACAGTAGTTCTGTTCAACGCGTTGGGTAAGGATGGAGAATATACTTCTTAAATTCAAGAAGAATTCACAGACTAAAGTAACCATTTGAAAGTCTACTGTTCAGTGACGTTTAGCGCATTTCATAATGTCCCACATACCCTGCCTTACTCCGTCTCCAAATGTTTTTATTAACCCTAAGACACCCTCTGTCTATTAAGAAGTTACTTGCTGCTATCTTCCTTTCTAGCCCCAGGAAATGACCAATCTGCTTTTTTCTCTGCAAATATGTCTATTCTGGACATTTCATAAAGACAGAAGCATCCACAGGATGACCTTGTGTGTCTGGTTTCTTTCACATAGTTTAGAGTTTTGGAGACTCGGCTATATGGCAGCATGTATTACTCCATTTCTTTTTATAGCTAAAAAGTAACCCTCGATATTTATATATCATAGTTGATTTATCTATCTATCTGCTAATGGACATTTAAGATTGTTTCTCCTTTTGCTTCTTATTAATAGTACTCCATGAACACATGTGTAGAAGCATTTGAGAAACTAGCTTCAGTTCTGTTGGATCTGCATCCCCAGGACTCGAATTGCTGGTTCATATGGTATTTCTAAGTTTAGCTTTCTGAAGAAGTGACCATTTTTAGCGGAATGGCTGGATCATTTGTTACGAGGCAGTCAACTTAAGCAAAAGAAATTATAAAATGCAGTGCGATTTTTGTACATGAAAACAGCCCCCTTGAAATTTCACAAAGAAATATTCTACGCTTTGACTTTTATCAACTTTCTCTGTTTACAACTGATATAGATGGATTCGAAAGCATGATTTTTCTCAGGGTGTATTCCGTTCATAGATGCCACCAAGTTCATATCAGTGTCTCCCATTCTAATCTACGAGCTGAATAGTTTCACCACTACGCCCTTCTGCAGAGTGACATAGGCTGTGTGTTACCTGTACTGCCAAAGGCATATACGGTAGCATAGGTTAAGAAAGATTAAACCTTTCTGATTGAAAGAGTTATACACTCCATCCTCCTATTCACATTCATTTTTGGGGATTCAAACATCTTCATCCCTGTGGCCATTTAACAATGGTATCATCCCTGACATTTCACACGAGTCCTTGAGACGGCCTTCAGAGGGATTCCTAAAGGTAGGCGATGAAGTGAATGATTCCATGGATAAATGGAACTGACATGCTTGAAAAATACACAAATAGCATGGAGAGTAAGCACCAAGTCATGATATACAGAAAAATTGGCTAGGGAAAATTAGGACAGAGTTTAAAGTGGATTCAGAAAAAAAAAAAGAAGGACCTAATTACAAGTCAGAGAAGAAAAAGTCAGACCTTGGGATGTGGAAAACATGTTGAGACACCACTTTGGAAAAGGAGGTTATGCTTTAGAGGAATAAGAGTTTATGATAATGATCTTATATCAATTTGTTGAAAGTTATCATAAAAACTTGGCTTTAGGGAGACAGAGAATCTCTGTTGGGGCAAAGACGAGGGAATGTGAACCTTAATTACTCCTGCATAGAAGGCTGGTATGTATGGAGACTTCAAATGGTACTACAGAAGCATCGGAAGCAATTCAGAGCCAAAAAAACGGAAGTGAGATGGCAGAGTCTCAATGATAATTGCAAGACGTCTTGGGGGCTGAAATGATTTGGACTTTAGAGGAAGGCGATGAAGGATTCAAGATGACCATGGGGTGCCAAGAGTATGAGATCAAATGACTGTTGAAACTCATCATAGAGTTAGTTTATCCAGGGCAAGAGGGATCAGAAGACTACAATGTATACTGAGGAAAAACTCCTATGTTATCACTTTAGGACAGAGCCCATGTCTCAATGAACTTTCCCAGATAAAATATTTGGAATGTTGTTTTAATAAGATTGTACTTGACGTTTGAAAGTAAATGAGGCATTGGAGGAAACGTGATCAGGTCTCCATATTGGGGACGTATACTTCATGATACCCAGGTTGAACTTGGATATATTTATTACAATGAATCCCAGACCTCAAACTGATCAAGCTCCTTATGTATCTTGCCTCCTTTTTGTTTTGTTCTTCCTTTTTCATCCCAAAGCAATGATGGCAGTGGCATGGCTAGAGCTAGATATAAGCTTTGAAAAATTTCAGGAAGGGTTAGCAGAGTTCAAAGGCTTCACATATAATGAAATAATGAGAAACACTAAACCCAGATTACTCTATTTTGATCAGTATATGTTGCATGTATATAATAAAAAATTCAATGCCCCATTCATCTATAAAATAATTGCTATGAACCCCCCAAAATATAATTCAGTAAATTATTTTGATAAAATCAATAATGAGCAACATATGAAATTTTGAGGGGGTGGCATTTCAAGACAGGGTTTTTGGGTGTAACAGCCCTGGCAATCCTGGAACTCACTTTGTAGACCAAGCTGGTCTGAAACTCACAGAGATCTGCTTACTCTACGTACAGAGTATTAGGATTAAAGGTGTGCCTGTACACCCAACAATATTTGAATATTATTTACTCTTTGCACATTCAACAAAGCTATGAATCTTCCACCTTGAAATTCTGATTCAAGATCCTGTCTGCAATTTAGAATGAGTCTTCTCTGAAACCAATAGGGTAATATATAACTAACCTGAATAGGGTTTGTGAGATTTTTTAGGAGTTGGTTCTTCAGGGTTGATACTTGCATAAAAGAAAAAAATGTCAGTGAAGGTATCACTTTGCTTAATCTGACATAAAGAACAATGTGGTTATTTCTAACATATCTACGAATGTGGATGCCAAAAAAGCAAGTGGCTGTGAACTCCAAGCAAAGAAATAGAGTCATGTATATTTAGGTATCTCCCAATCCACTTTACCACCTTTGCAGGCAACAATAAAATATCACTCAAAAGAAATTTCCACCAATTGGTTTCTCCTGTTTCTGATGACATGTTAGAAATTATTACATGGTAGAGTCAAAGGTCCCCAATCCCATGTGAACAATCCAAGAGATTCTGTAGTCCCTGGGCAAAAGCAAAAATGTAACATAAAGACAAGATTCTTAGATCATTTCTCTGTGTAAAGACATTTGTTGGAGATGGTATCGCTTAATCCTCATAGAAGATACATTACTACTTATACCACTTCATGGAAAACTCAAGCTCATAGAAGCATAAGTTCACAGATGAGATATTCTTAACTATAGCAATATTATTTATCATCAAACTTTTGGAGTATGTTTTCTGGAGTAAAGGAAAAGAAGAAGAAAGTACTAAAGGACAGAGGTCAGTTCCAAGAAAAAGATCTGAGAAAATAGGAATACTGAAACACACTCTGCACTGGAAAGACCCACCAAAAGAACACAGATTTAAAGACGGCATGACTCAAAAGACAAGAGAGCTTCACGACGGAGCTTGGCAAAGCACGTTTTTTTTTTTTTTTTTTTTTTTGTTTGTTTAATCATGCCAGAAAAAGGCCTGTACAGGGTGGAAATTAAGGAATTAGAAAGGGAAGGTATCACCATTTTTTTTAAAAAAAAAAATCATCTTAGAAGGTAAAAGTCAAACATGTGAGTTTAGGGAGATGTTGGCATGGTAGCTGAGAGAGGGTGGGCAGGGTGATGGATAGAGAGAAGAAGTGGGAAGAAGTACCTGAGACCAGAGGCTCAGGTCAAGACGTAATTCTTCTAGGTGAGCACTAGGTATGGAGCCTGCCTTGAAGGCATAGCTGTGAGTCCACATCACTGCTTGGAGGTGGAAGAACATTTAGGACTTGTGACATCCTGGAAGAGAGTTGCCTGGGTCCTTAGAATGCGGGGAGCATTGGGAGCTTGACCATCATGAAGTGAGCAGTGTTCTCTGCTGCAAACTCCCAACACGAACCCTAATCCATCACAGGCAAGAAGAGCAATGGAGATCTCCAGGCATGGTCTGAGACTTCAGAAACAGTAAGACAAAAACAAAAGAAACAGACAAACAGACTAAGAAAACCCATTTCCTCTTCAGAGATTCTTTACCTCAGGTGTTTTTTTTTTTTTTCTACAGCAGTTCAAAGCAGAATAGAATGGGAGGGTATCGTCTAACAGAAAGACATAACATTGACTGGGGGCCTAAGTAAAAAGAAAGCTACCACTCAGTCGTCCTTCACAAATTTGCCTTGCGTTTTTTTGTTCAGCAGATTGGTGAAAATATCACTCACTTACTACCCAAGCACGATAAACATGGATTACTTCCCCATCACTGACCATATGCCCACACACTTCTTCCGCTCCTGAGTATCAAGGGCTACTTCCTATCCAGCATGCTCTCTCTTCCTCCCAGCAATTACAGTCTGTCACTGGTGTGTAGTATTTTGGGTTATAACACCATCTACTAAAGGATGCTGTGGAATAATCCTTTTATACACCATGAAGATTTGTCACTCAGATTGGTTTTAATAAAACACAGACTGGTTGAGAGCCAGACAGAACAACCAAATGAGGATGATGATGGGAAGAAGGTTTTAATAAAACACAGACTGGTCGAGAGCCAGACAGAACAACCAAATGAGGATGATGATGGGAAGGAAAACGGTGGAGTCCCAGGAGATGCCAATCAGCTGCCAAGAAAGCAGGACCTGTAGGAAATGAGGTAACAAGCCATGAGACACCTGGTGAAGCATAGATAAGAAATATGGGTTAATTTAAATGTAAGTGTTCTATAGAAACAAGCCTGAGCTATTGGTCGAACATTGATAAGTACTCTGCAGTCTCCAAGTGAGCTAATTGAGAATTGGCAGGTGAAACAGAAACTTTCACATACAGAAGCCCATTCACGTGTTTGTACTGTAGACAGGTCTCAGCACAACACTATACCCGAGGACCACGGCTGCATCATTTTATAAACATAGATGCCTTGACAGGGGAGCTACTTGTTGAAGACCAATGTCTTAATGGGTGAAGAACATCAATCCTTCCTGACTGTAAGACAGACTTCTTTGCCTTACAACACACTCCCAAAGGCATCTTACACATCCTTTTTGGCACATACAACAGCTATCCTTGCTCTAGTGGAAACTGAAGTTGAGAATGACCAGAGATGAGCACCCAAAGTGATGGGAACACAGGGTCCTGATGGTGAGCACCCACAGTAGACATGTCTATCCACGTTGCTAACTTCTCTAGTAGGGTTTGAGTATGCAGTGAGAGTAAAAGATGGTGTGGACCACCCCCCATCACCCTGAGCTCAAAGACCCTTCTTATATGTCTAATATGCTCGGTTAGTTTTCCATGTACTGCCACAGCCAAGAAACGCAATGCCAAATCACAGCCTTGAGATTCTCATGAAGCAGAAAGATAAATGAAAGATTCTAACCTAAATGTCAACAAGAAAGGAGGCTGCTCCTTCAATTTAAAACTTCAATGGATAATTTGAATCTTGATTTTCAGGTTTTAGCATCCTGTATCTCTTGACCCTTGTCAATTTACTCTTCCTCATCTGAAGTCATTTTAAAATTATAATTTTTTATTTTCCTTTAATCCAATTACTATACAGAAATACAACAAGATAACAATTACATATGCAAGTTAATATTCTTTAAAATATTTAATAAATTATAAATCTCTCTCTCTCTCTCTATATATATATATGTATGTGCATGTATACTGATCCTAACCGTTTATATAGCTTTAATGCTCTGGTTAATTTTAGTGTTTTCTAGTTTTTCAATTTCTTTTCAATCTTTGTTCAAAATCAGCAGCAAATTTGAAAAATTTCTAGGGAAGCTATGTTCCGCTCCAGTGTAGGTGCTATTCTCAGCCTCTCTCGCCTCTGGCTTTCATGGTCTTAGGTTCTAGCTACCAGCTTTCCTTACCTCCCTTATTCTACAACCTCTGCGAGCAGTGACACTGTTCTCAGCTTTTTACTATGGAAAACAACAGAGGAAAAAAATCTTGTAAAGAAAATCGCTTTTCTTTCTTCTGAATTATTTTCTTTGTTTAAAAACTTTGATGTAGAGCTATTGGACTTTGAGATTTTATTTTTAACCTTTTAAGACAGAATCTCACTATGCAGTCTTGGCAGGCCTTGATCATGTGTCAATAATTCACTCTTAGCCATCTATGTGCTGAGATTACAAGCATGTACCACCCTGCCCAGTGCAATTTTTTTTCTTAATACCATCATTTGTAACCTGGTCAATTTTCCACTGCTATTATTTACCCTTTACCACATATAAGCTAATAATTTTCTTAAATGTGGATTCTACAAAACAAAGTAGCAACTTTGATGGTAAAATAGAGTATTTTACATAGGCTGCCTATTCCATGGGAGGAACTGTTTGTGGCTTGGAATACAGCACGGGAAACACTTAAGTAAAAATCTTCTTTATATGTATTAGTAATAGTTGTGCCACACACCTTGAATTACATTGGAAAAGCCATTCATCCATTTAATAACCCATTCCAGAGTTGGCAGGTCATAGTGACACTTCACTTACTCATCTGCCTGGGTACTGGGTGGCGAGAAATGTTCTTCGTAGATCCCTGAAATCCTTCGAGACATTGTGCTTCTGCTTCGTAGCGACTTTCCTCGTCTTATTTTATGAACATTTGACATTACATTCAGAGAATGGTTTTCAAGTCCAGAACACTTTTTTTTTGAAAAAAAAAATGGATTATCAATTCACTCTTTTTCCATCTTTAATGCTTGTCTCTGTAGCCTCGCAAATACAAGAATTCCCATTGTTTTCTGGGCTGAGCATTGAGGTTGCAGGAGAAGACATTGATATCAGTTGGCTGTCCAAAGGAAGGCTCTCTTCCCCTGGATCTTCAGTCTGTTAGAGTCTTTGCTTTCTAATAGCGCTCTAATTGACTGTGTTAGATTCTTTGTTGGGTTGTTGTTTTCCCCTACATGAAATTGTTCCTGCCATGTCCATTCACTGGCAACCAGAAAGACGCCAATCACCAGTAACACTCAGAGCATCCTTTGAAGCCTTGCTGACGAATCGCTGCACAGTGGCCGCAGAGCAATACGGACCAGGGTTTGCTCCCACCTGCTAATAAGATCTCCTTGGAAGGTTTATAAGTAAACAGATATTAGCAAGATAAGGGCAGCTCTTTATTAAGAAGACCTAAAGGAAGTCTTAGTCCTAAGTAGAAAAGGAGAGCTAGGTAGGGCATGGGTAACGCTAAATAAAGGTGAAGCCGCACACACAGGAAACCTACAAGACAAGTGAATCAAAGGAATTGGCATGTCTCAAGCTGTCGCCTGTGTCACAGTATCCCCAGTCCTTATTACTAAGCTACTTTAATGGCAACTTGGGTAAAGTTAGAGGAATTGGTGGTGAGAACACTCCAGAACCAAAAAAGTTTTAAGAAATCAGGCAAAATCTGTCATTGGGTTTAGTTGGGGGAACATGCATATATATTTTTACCCAAGAGCTGTTGCTTGTATTTTCAAAGAATTGTTTTCAAGAAGATTTTGAAAGGATTTACAGTCCTCATAGGTATATACTAATTTAGGGTAAGAATAGACATAAATCGAGATCTTAGTGAAGGCACATCCTGAAGAATGAGCAAGCGGATACAAGAACATTAGTGAGTTTTTAACTCATGGGATGAATAATAATAACAATGAGGTCGGGGAGGTGACTCAGTTCATGGAGTCTTTACCTGACGTTCACAGATACTGTATAGAAGTTCCCCAAAGTTGCCCATTGATAGTCTCACAACCCCGCAAAGGAAAGAACAAAGTAGAATGTCCATTCAAATGTGCAATGGGTCTGCAAAAACAAAACAAAACAAAACAACACACCCAGTGCTCTGGATTCTTATTTTAAAAGCAACAATAAGAGCAAACTGAGTTCAGAGCACTGCCCCAAAGACAGTTACTCTTTCTCTGGCATTTTGATTTTTCTTTGAGATTTAGTTTCATTTTCCCGTGATTTCTTGGGTGAGTTAAATAACATTTCACTCACGAGTTAAAAGGGGTCAGTTTGGGTCTTGTCTCGGTGCTTTGGATCTTTCTTGCTGACCTGGAATTAGTGTATGTTTTTCCGAGTGCTGCTCCAGCCACCCCAGCACACTATAAAATATGTTTTCCGCTACGATGGGATTGCTGGCAGTGCATAAAACAAATGATTGGGTCAGAAACAGCCTGCCTCCTCCTTTAAATGGATTCTTCTAGATGTGTGGTAGTTAGGAGAGTACTTTCAAACTTTCTTCCATGGAGATTTTTTTTTTAAATCATAATTTTAACTTCCTTCTACAGAAGCTATCCACTAATGAATCTATCCCTGAACAGCACTAGGGGGTGAGCTCTTGACATCAGCTTCTAGATCTGGGCCCAAAGAACAGATCAAGAAGCTAGGAAATTGAACTGAATTCAGTTCTACTGCAGATAGCAATCCATCAAGTGGTTGATCCTGGCTTCAGTTGTAGTGCCTAATCTCAGAAACTATTTTTTTTTCAGTGTACTCTACTACTCTAGCCCTTCTAATTAAAAATTAATAAAAAAATAGGAAAGTTAAGATTCGTTACCCCTTGATGCAAAAGAAGAATCTACGAAACCACAGATGAACACAGTAGAGATTTGTTTTCATCCGATATGACCAGCAATTTGGAGCTAGCAGCTTGGAGCTGAGGGTAAAAAATTACTGTCTGATCTCCTACGGTGTTCAGGCACAGGAAGGCAGTTGTGGTTCCTGCCATCATGGCTATAATCCACACGACAGAAAAGAGATTATAATCAGGAAAGCATGTATGTCGGGAAAGAGTAGTCTCCAGAAGCAAGTTCCATGCAATCTTCACTAGTATCTAACCTGAGTGTGTAAGTATCAGCCTTTGCTAGCTCCAACAAAGTCAAGATTCTGCCAGTGAGAAAGCTCCACAAGCATCCATCTATGAAAGCAAGATCCATTGCAAAACTAAGACAATCCCATAGGGATATTTTGTTCCAGTGTGTACTCCTATTTTGTGTTTATTAGTTGAGAGCATGGACTCATGCTGGCTGACCTATGATCGTTTTAGCTGACCTTTTTCAAGCTACATAAAGATGGTGTATATGAAGATCACACTCAGAAAGGATTAAATGTTAGATTCCATTGTCCTAATGCTTTTATAGTTACAGTATTTCTGTTACCTGGCAATATTCTAGAAGGTGGAGGTTGACTGCCACCATAGGCAGGTGTTATCTCAAGGTCACCCAACAGCTCATTCTCAGTGTCCACCACTATACAAACAAAGAGCAATAAATGCCCCGTAACTCGCCAACTCTGCCTTGTAGAAGAGACGCATAATAGATTTATAATTGCTATCCACTAAATTGCTTCTATCTATGTAATTTTCATAATAAGATCTTGGTCCCCATGGATTTGACCCAAAGCTCCCCAGCCACTGAACTGGCTCATTCATCCCAGGTTGTGCAGAACATCCACTATCAAGAAGACAGCCACCCTCTGACAGGAGCTGGGTGAATCATGAGATGGAGTCAGAAAGGGAGCTGGTAGGAAGGCTGAGAAGTCATAGTGATAGGGGGGCAGGAGGACCACCAGGAAAGTGTGATAAGCCTACACTCAGGGTAAGGACATTTAGGAAGCCTCAAATGATGCTTCAAAGGAGGAAATAAGATAGTAAGACGATAGGGTTGGTTTTGTGAATGAGAAGTGTTTTATTTGGTGTGCAGAACACTTACTGCATCCCCCCACCCTATGGTTTTGCTCGGGTTCATATGATTTGACTATAAGGAGCACCAGCTTTGTAAAAGGGCAAAATGCTATCTTTCATAAATGCCCCTTCATCCCCCTTTTCTAAGTACCCCCTCCCTTGCCCTCCTTTCAATCCTCCCCTTCAGTGATCACTAGGTCCCCTATTCAAGCTCAATTCTGGGCACATGTTTTTTGTTTTTTTTTGTTTTTTTTTTAAAGTCACAACTGCACTGTTTACACACATCTAACTTAATGGTTAAAAACTTGTGGTGGTTATTTGCAATTCTCAACATAATTAGTTGAAGAAGCACCCAGACATTTAGAGAAGCACACCTTGGGGGGTGTGTCTGGGAGGGTTTTTGCAATAATTATAACGGAAAGGGGAAAATATGCCTTGACTGTAGGTGACATCATCTCATTGGCTAAATCACTAAATTGGTTTTAAAAGTGTGGGGGGGGGATGCCAGGTAGCACTATCATTGAACTATTTAAGCTTTCTGTATCACCCAGATATGAATAAGCCTCTCTTACTGTGGAAGCCATGAGCCTCACCTGCCGCCAAGCTTGTCCTATTATGACGGATTGTATTCTCAAATAGGAGGCATAATAAGCCATCCCTTCCTTAAGTGGCTTCTTGCAGGTATTTGGTCAAATCAGTGAGAAATGTAACCAGAATATGGCTATTGTTGTGCTTTTTAATTTAAGGATGATGTTTCCTAATTGCAGTTTTAATTTGAAGTCTTTCTTTTTGGTCATATGCACTAGGGTTGCTTCTTTAGTATGATGTCTTCTTAATTCCTTCTATTTTTAAATCACTTCCCTGTTTCTGTCTTTTCTGATTTTGTTGATTTAGGATTCCTTTGCATGGCCTAAAGCAGACAGGAGCTCACTATATAGCTCAGGTTAGCCTTGAACTCACAACCCTCTAACTTTAACCCTAATCCTAACTTCCCAAATTAAGCATCTCTTGGAGCTTGCAGTGTTTTTTATCTCTTCATCGGAGAGGTTTTTAATTAATTTACTTTTGATTTGATTCTACTTTGGTTTTGTGGACTTACCCTCCACGAGGGTGTATTTGGCAATTGTAAGGTCCCTCAGTAAAATCAATCCTATGCTTGAATTC
Source organism: Microtus ochrogaster (assembly GCF_000317375.1). NCBI lineage: Eukaryota > Metazoa > Chordata > Mammalia > Rodentia > Cricetidae > Microtus > Microtus ochrogaster. The sequence goes on from NC_022023.1 coordinate 21,855,897, forward strand.
TTCAGAAAGGTAGTCTGGAAACATGGAGATAACTGATTTTCCTAAATGGGGAGGAAATAAAAAAGAAATCCTAGTCGAAAGATTACTCAAAGCCCACCAGAGAGCTCCTAAGCACGCTTCACCGTGAGAGGGTAAGCACAGAAAACGTGAAATGCTTCTATTTATCTTAGTCTTGCCAGCTGCTATAACAAGATACCATAGCCTAGCGAGATTACAGACAACAAATAGTTTTCTTTTTCTTCCTGCTAACAGATATGGGGTCTAGAAAGTCTAATATCATGGTCTTAGCAGACTCAATGGCAGGTCAGAGCCCACTTTCTTGCATGTAGGGGATATTTTTTGCTGTTTCATTTGGTGTCAGAAAGGGAAGCAGATCTCTTGGGACTTTTCTAGAAACTCGTGCATCCTTTCTACAAGCCCTTTACTCTCAGGATCCATCATTAAACTGGAGATCTGACATCTAGATAAAATTACTTCTGGGTTAGAATTTCAACCTGAGAATTCCCAGGCAGCAGCTGTAGCAAAGCTACACCTGGATAAACAACCCTCATTATTAAGTCCAGCTTTTCTCTTTTTACTGTGCTTGGGAAGGGGCTTGCCAACCATTTGCTTTTACGCTTACTGGGAAAACAACGAAACTATAATTCCAAATCTCTTTTCATCCTGATGGGGCCAGCTAAAGCAGTTCTCATCAATGAAACTGTATTGGCATGCTAACTGCTGCTAGGTCAGGGGAGTCAAAAGCATGGTCGGCCCCTCTGTGTATCCTTTCCCCTGTCTGTCCCCCCATTAGCTGAGTGGATTTTCATCTGCCATTGCTGTCACATCGCCCTATGATATCAGAGAGAGAAAATAAGATTTTACTTTGGCCAGGCGGTGGTGGCGCACACTTTTAATCCCAGCACTCAGGAGGCAGAGGCAGGTGAATCTCTATGAGCCTGAGGTTAGCCTGATCTACAAGGGTGAGTTCTAGGACAGGCATCAAAGCTACAAAGAGAAACCCTGTCTCAAAAAAAAAAAAAAGATTACTTTGCTCTGCCACAGAGATTTGAAGACTTATTCATTATTGCCACACAACCTAGACAAACTTAACTAATACACTTGGCCTGCTGGGCCCATCATGATTTATTTCTGCCTGTGTCTCCAGGCTACTGCATGTGATTCGCTCCTTTTTCATTATATTCCCAGCACCCCAGATTTCCTCCATGTCTTCAATAGAGTTGGGTTTTCCCACTCTGGAAAATGTGCACATGTTGTTTCTTTTAGGGGGACACACTTCATTGTACCCATTAGCTAACTTAATACTTAATTCTCAGATCAAATGCCAGGTCTGTGGCAGGGCCCCCCTTGTCCTTCCTTTAAATCATGTCCTATTATTGATCTCTTCTTTCAGAGAACACTACTTTTTCCCCTAATAACATTTTGTTCGATACTTAATTATGTTGGTGTGCCCAGTGTTTCTCTTTTCTCTCTAGCCAGAATGCTCTGTCTTGCTTGAAAAATAAACTGGTTTTTTTGCTATGATTTTCATGACAAGCGTTTAACACAAACATTTATTAATGTGTGTTGACAATCATGTTTACCTGTTGGATAAACTGCACTGTTTATGTTGAAGTTGTGTAGTTGTTAAGCCCCTCGGTTGAAGAACTTCTGCTACTATTTTGTGCAATGTGACGCGAGATGTCTCATGAGAATGGATAATCTAATAGGATCATGGTATGCTTTGGATGCGGTTGGAGGGTCTTGCCCAAGGGCTCACAGGTCCCATGCTTATTTAGCAGTTTGATGTTGTTGAAGTGGTGGAACCTTGAAGCAACGGGGCTTAGAGCCTGTGGATGGCTCATCGGGCAAAGTGCCTGCCACTGAGTCTCACAACCTGAGTTCAATCCCTGGACGCACAGGCTGGAAGGAGAGAACTGATTCCCTCTATTGTCTTCTGACTTCCACAAGCATGCTATTGGTACACACAAACACACACACACACACACTCATTAATTAAAACATAAGAAAAATATTTTAAGAGAATGGGGCTTAGCAGGAACCTTCTCCTCCTAAGTTGATTGATGTTTTCCTTTTGGAGGATGCTGTCATTCTTGCAGCAAGTCTCAGGAGAGCTTTGCCTCCCACAGTTGCCTTCAGCTCAATCCCAGGCATCAAAACAACCTTTCTGGGATAGCCACCGTGGCCCCTCCCTGGTCTTTTGCTTTCCTAGCTGCTGACCTTCCAGTTCTCGCAACTGTTTTCCTTTCCACTTCTCCGCCACGGTGCCAAGTGTCACCGTGCGGACACCAACCTGTTCACATCCTCAAGCCTTGAAAGTGGTGAACTAAATAGACTTCTCTCTGTTCCACGTTCTTTATCTTCAAGAATTTTGCTATAGCAACTCAAAATTTGCCAGAGCAGAGATTGCATAAGAAAGTCTCATGAAATCTTCCCTGCCATTAGCAAATATGTTTGCTAATTATGAAACCTACACTCTTACTTCTGAAGGCCTACCTGCAAGTAATGGAAGAGGATGATTACTCCACACTACAAAGAGTTCCCTGAGATGAAAAGTTATATAGGTGTATGTATGTGTGTATGTGTGTGTGTGTATATCAATCACATGATTCTTACATATATATGAAACGTATTTCAATGGTGAGTACGTAGCTATTGACTTTTCTCTTTTATCTTGAGCAATATAAGGACAGAAATGTGGCCTGAGTCAAGTCTAGGAAAACATAAATAAGAGTTAATTGATAATATCGTGCATGGCCTGGATTTGCAATGTCATCACTTCAAGCAAGCATGGGCATCTCCACAATCAGTTTCAATTTTGACTGAAATTGTGTTATTCCTTTAAACATACATAATAATATTGATTATCCAGGAAAACAAGTGTTTCTTGAAAAGATAGGCCATAGTTCATTTTTCTGATGTCAAATGACCTGTTTCTGCAAGCAAAGAAAAGAGCACACTCAGTGAAATCATTCTGACATAAACATGAAGATCTGACTAGGAAATGTACTCAACCTTGACCCATTATGGTTGCCTAATAACAAACAAACAAACAAATGTTGATACAAATGAAGAGAAACCAGTAGATGTCCATCATAGTCAAACCTAGTGAGATTTGTGCATGCGAGTGTTGGTGGATGCGAGTATGCATGACTGCATGCGTGTCTGTGAGCGTGTGTGTTTGTGTGTGTGTGTGTGTGTGTGTGTGCAGGTATAAAATATATGAGCTTGAGTGTGAAGACTCTATGTTAACCTTTGATGGCATTCCAATGGGTTTTTTTTTTTTTTTTTTGAGACAGGATCTCTCATGCCAACTATGTCTTGTCAATTAGGCTAACCTGGCTAGTTCAGGCCATGCATTCTGAGATTAACCTATGTCTGCATTCCCAGTGCTGGGTTGTTAAGTAAGTGTCACCATGCCTAGCTTTTTCTTTCTCTTTCTTTCTTTCCTTTCCTTTTTTTTTTTTTTAATGTGAGGTCTAGGCATTGAAATCAGATCCTCATATTTGGCAAGAAATGTATCAATTGATTTGTGTTCCCAGTCCTCAAATCCAGTGTTTGAAGTTAATAAACACATGCAAGACTCAACAGAAATTTATTCAAATCCAACCTGTTTTCAAGAGAGTAGTTTTTGTGTGTGTTATGTGTTTGTGTGTTAAAGACTTGTTCTTTAAACACTCCAAATCTCTCACTGAGATCCAGGTTTAGACCACAGAATTGAAACAGCGAGTTGGGTTGCCCTGAAGAACTGAAATTATTTCTCATTCTCAACTTCATTCCTCTCCATGCTATGAATACAGGAAAGACACCGATCTGAGAGGTTAGGAAAACACCATTATGAAGAGACCACAAGGAGCTAGGACTCCCTTCTCAGGGACCAGCTCCCTGCAAACCTACATTTCATACCTCTTGCAATTCTGGTCCCTGACCTTGCTCACCTTTCTGGAGCTGGGAGAGGCCTCTTCTGGAGACAGACAATCTGACCAGACCAGAGTCCTAACAGGGACCCCTCAGGGGAACACTCTCTGCAGGGTAATTTCATCCCCGCCTCACACTCCTGACGGTTCCAATCTTACTGCTTTTATTCATCAATTTCCTTAGTACACTTAAATTAAAAAAAATGGTAGCGTTGTTCAAATACGGAGGGAAAATGGAGGCGGGGAGAGTGAGGCGAGTGGCATTCTGGATAAAAAGAACAACCCTGTCAAAACATGACAGCCGACCCGATGCCTGTTTTATACTATTCGTAGAAAATGCCAAATCCTGCAAATAGTAACCACAGACTCAGTGCTCTGCAGCAAAATGAGACGTTCTTTATTTGAGTGTGTCATCAGAGGCAGTGAAAATATCATTGCCAGCCTCCAAGACTTCACCCGGGGGCGGATCTGGAAGTTAAATAGAAGCAGCACACACCTCGACACACAAAACAGGAGCCCCGGACCCTGTGGATCCACCGCACAGAACGGAGGTTCCCTGGGCATTGATACTCGTAGTCAAAAGATCATAACAGCGATTCGCTTGTTTTGCCAAAGTCGAGGAGTGGGGGGGGGGGGGAACAAACAGCTTGGGGGAATGGCGGAGGGAGGGAAGGGAGGGAAATGGCAACACTCAGGCACCCGCAGGCCCAGCAGCCAGTGCTCAGATTGGAAGGCTTTGCCTGCAGGCTTCCTGGCTGCTCCTCTCTGACTTCTCTCGATCCACCAACGCTGGCTTTTTAGCACAAATCTGTGATGCGATTGTCCTTTTCCTGGGCCTGGCAAGGATTCCTCCGCACCAACACTGAAAAAGGGCCAGTGCACAGAACGGAAGGAATAAAGGGTTTGTCCTCAGTGGACCCAACTCGATGGCAACCAGCTGGCGCTGAGGCTGAGCTCTGCTCTTGCCCAGGAATGCTCGCGCAGCGTCTTCTAAGTGACTGTTCACTTTGAAGGGGCCTCTTGTTTATCTTCGCCTCTGACACAAATAGGCTGGGTGAACAGCAGTAAATCTCCCTGGGTCTGGAAGTTCGTCGGTCCTTAGGCGTCTGAATTTTCCTCCCAAGGCTGGTTGACTCAGCCCCTTCCCTTTCCCCCTCCCCCAACCTATGCTGCACATATTCCCGTTTGCGACAACGTTTTCAAAAGGACTCTACCAAGAGATCTCCTAAGATGCGTGGAAACTTCTGTTTCCACGGAGCCTGCAGCGTGTGGGCTGGCAGGGTGTCAGGGGAAATGGCCTGGCCCTGTTCTGCTGCCCAGCTGAAGTAGATGTAATAAACAGCCCCGGCTTCTGTCTGCAGCCGTCGGGACACAGGCCCCAGCTTCTCCCTTTTAATGGCAATAAATAAATGACGGAAGTTTTAGGCATCACACTAGTGAATTGGTGGCTAAGCCTCGGGCTTTTATCTCCCTGACCTCTGTTTGAACTCAACCTTGGTTCCTAAGTGCAGGCCAGACAAAGTGGGGTGGGAGGAAGGTTCCTTATCGACACGAACATCCCTTCCAGCTCAACATAAAGAAATATGATGCCCTGTGTGTTTGCCTGTGACTCGGGGGCGACGGGGGCTAAGGGAAGATTTGTAGAAACCAAGCCCAACAGAGCTAAATGCCAGCTGTTATTTCTCCGTGCTTGTCCACCAGGGTGAGAATCTAGGCGAGACCATGCTGATTTCAATAGTGTTTACCAAGTGCCTGCAGGCTCTTCTAGGGCAGTGTGAATATATCACCGGGGCCATACCTCTTTAAAAATACAAATTTGTTTCAGGAATTTGGGGAAAAAATATTTCCAACCCACATAAAGTCTACCTAGTGAGTTGCCAATACTGTATATAGTCTCTGTTCAACATTTCTTTTACCCGGTACAGACAGCTTCATTGTTTTTTTCCTAACGTCATGAATGAAGAAATGAAGTGTAGAGAGGCTATATGAATTATTTAACGTTTTGGAAAATGGTGACATCAGAATCAAAATCTCAATCTGCTTAGCTCCGTATTGTCTCACATCCCTAAGTGGGGGGGGGGGGGGACAGTCACTAACGTTTGTGCACTAAATACATGCTGAACACACCTCCTTTTCCAGATCTGACTCATATGCAGCCTGGCATTTCTGATTTTTGCCTGTGGAGACAACGGGGCTGCCTGAATTTAGGATTCTTTATTGTAGCCTCATGTGAAAGGAGCCGTGCTGGCCAGTGTCTCTCTCTGTGGTGGTGATTTTCGAAAGACAGGAGAAAAGCAAGATGCAGGAAGAAAAGAATTTTATCTATTTCAATTTATCTATGTATTTATTCAATTCTGTGTATTGCATGTGTGTGTGTGTGTGTGTGTGTGTGTGTGTGTGTGTGTGTGTGTGTGAAAATGAGGACACCGATGTGTGACTGCACACCTCTAGAGGTCAGAGGACAACTTTCTGAACTTGATTCTCGCTTGACATCTCTCTGAGGCAGGGTCTCTCTTATTTCTGCCATGGTGCATACTCCAGGGCGGCTGGCAGTCCCAGGGGCTCCTGCCCATACTGCTGCACCCCCCCCCCATCTTCCTGTTGTCAGGCTGCAATTACAGACATAAACCACCAGTCCCAGCTTTTTACATGGCTTCCAGGGATCAGGCTAGTTCTGTGATTACTTTCTTCTGCTGAGCTGCCTCCCTGGATTTATAGAGTCGGACATTTTTTGGTCTGCTAGCTCCCAAATAATGGCATGCCCTTAGTTTAGGCTTGTTCTCAACTTGCTCTTAAAAGTTCAATTAGCCGGTTGTGGTGGTATACACCAGTAGGATTTGACGAAGGAGGCAGAGGCAGGAGGATCACAAGTTCGAGGCCAGCCTGGGCTACACATAAAAAAAAAATTCAACTAATCTGTTTATATTAATCTATGTTCTGCCATGTGGCTTCTTACCGTTCCTCCATACTGTATGTCCAACTTCCTCTGAGTTTTTTTGGCAAATTCCCCACTTGTCAGATTCCCTGCTCCTAGTTCTTCTCTCTCCCTGCAAGTCCCGCCTACCATTTCCTGACTAGCTATTGGCCATTCAGCTCTTTATTAAGCCAATCAGAAGATGCCTTAGGCAGGTGAGGAAGAACAAACACATCTTCACATATTGTAATCAAATGTCCCGCAAGAGATTTAGATGTTCTGTTTGTTGGTTTGTTGTTGTTTTGTTTTTAAAGATGGGTGTTCATCTTGCGTTTCTGCTAAGTTCTAGGCACTTTGTCGAGGAAGATTTTCGAGTGTATTTTAAAACAGAGTGGTTTGTAGTAGAGTTCTAGACTGCAGCAGAACTCACAGTTGTTTTGTGGAGTTTATTATGAACAAGAAACACTGGTCCCTGGAGTAGAGTACCTTTTAATGCCACAGATCTGCTTTGTGGTTTAATCACTGAGACCTAGAAAGTATTTTAACTTTTGTATGTTTGCTTTACTTTATCCCAAGGAAAGGTGTGACCAACCGGGGTGTCAGAGAATCTCATGTTCCTCACTACTCTTCTGGGGGTCAGTCCACCTCCATTGAGGCAGACCCACTGTTTCAGGCTGCGGTTGCTTGCAGCATAAATAACAAATCCAAAATTGGCCCAGCCATGACCCTCTCTACTTCCAAGGTGTGATTTTTTTTTTAATCACTTATCTGAATGTGCAAGACTAACTAGCCTCTAGGATTTCCATTTGGGCCCCTGCAATTCCCTTGTCTGAATAATCCCATTAGCTGTGAAGTGGCATGCTGGGAAGGGAACTCTTTTCCCTGGTGTCCCTTCACTTCAGTTCACATCCTGAATTCTGCCTCTATGGTATCCTGTTTTGGTGTTCGTCCTTTGTCAAGCTCTCTAAACTCAGAAATCCCAATTCCCTCATCTCACAAGGCGTGGAGACATTGGAATCACAGTTATCCTACCAGGTGACATGAATAAACTTGTTTGTAATGGGTACAAATTAAATTAGATCTTATAGATCGACATTTTCTTTTCTTCTATGTTTTCCATTTCTGCCATGCAGTATCTACTTTATTTTATGTATGAGTTACAGCAGAAATCACGAACTTAACAATCACATTGCTAATGAACAGAATGAAAGAATTCTCAAGTAAATCCCATCTCAGACAAGGGCTTATTTCTAAGCCCAACACTGATCTCACTGTCTTGCTTTCACCTGCTCAGGTTTAAATGTGTGCCAATTAATCTACCACTTCCCTGGGAGAGAAGAATAAAAGATCAATGGTTCTCTTATTTTCTGGAAGTTTCTGCACAGTTCTTTATCTTCCTGCACTAATAAATTATATGATTGGGTGTTGGATAGCAGGCTCAGCGGTGAAGAGTACTTGCTACTCTTCCAGGGGACTCCAGTTTTCTCCCAGCAACCATGGGGGGGGGGGAGGCGTAGCCTTAGTATTTCCTCTAATTACAGTTCTAAGGGACTCAATATCCTCTTTTGGCTTTGGTGATCACATGCCATGCACATGCATGTCATACGCACAAACGCTATCATACAATACACCTAAATCTTAAAATAAATCTTCAGGATGTGATTAATTTTAAAGACACATCACTTTAAAAGATTTCACCAAATAATGACAAGTGAAATAATTACACCGAAAGTTTGGAAGAGTCTGGGGTTATGACAATGTTTATTTTGAGTGAATGTATATCGCCTTCTGTAGTAATATGAGCGGTGGGGCTGCTCCCCAGCACCCTGGCCGCCTCCGGCTAGCTTATGCTCCGAAATAATTACACAGACACTGTATTCTTTTAA